>NC_046162.1:62056890-62065211 GCF_011064425.1 Rattus rattus
ATGGATGATCAAGACTTTTAAAGTCCTTCATGAAATCTGGGTTGGGATGATGGTCTATAAATAGTCCTATTTTGTGTTAAAAAAAAAAAAACAAATCAAAACCAAGAAATAAAACACTCAGACCCTACAGACCTTTGAACTGTTTCCTCTTTGCCATCTCTAAAGACACAACAAAGATCATTTCCCCTACCTCCCTTTATCCCTTACCCTGCCTGCACTCAGGCTGCATCACAACCTCATCATCCCCAAACTGCATCTTTCTGAGTCAGCAATCCCTTCCCCATCACCAAATCCAGCACCCGAGGGGCATAATCTTCCCTGTTTATGAGAAGTCCTATCATTCGGTATTGTCCTCTCTTCTCTGGGCTCCTGGAACATCATTCTTTCTAGGTTTTATACTCTCAAAATACAATCTAACTACTTGTCACGTGTCAAGAACTCTGCTAATGACTTTACATACATCCTTATTTAAGCATGACAGCCTCCTTATGCCTATGTTAAGACTGCCCTTCCGTAGAGGAAAGGACACCTGGAGAAGCCTACAGAGAAGTATGGTCGCCATTCTGTCTCTTTGGGAGAGAAGAGTCAGCCCTGACTTACCTCAGGAGATGACAATCTTCAAGATTCAGAGATTTCTCTATTTTAACAAGAATTGCAATAACACAAAAAGATCCATGAAAGCAGGAAATAAAATTCTTGCAAATTGTTTTTGTGTGTGTAAGGTAGCAGGTAAATTTTTCCTTAGGTAATTACAAAATAAGTCAACAATAAAATTATCCTTGTTATCCCTGTTTGACACAGAAGGAAGTTATTATTCAAAGAGATTAGACACCTTGCATCAAAGAAACTTCCTTTAACGGCAAATAGAGACCATCACAGCAAACCACAACTGGACGCAATGCACAGATCAATAGACAGTGGGAATCCCAGCCTAACAGGTACAGTTACACAACAGCTCCTGTATCTGTGGCTCAGGGAACATTGCAGAAGAGAGGGCAGAAAGATGAAGACCCAGGGTACCAGGGAGTCTGCTGTGAAACAGTCTCTCCTGTACATGGCTGCATAAACAAGGCTGGACAAAGGCAACATCAATGGACACACTGCTGTGGAAGGGGGGAATTTCCTTGGGTCCCACCCCTACACAGAGAACTATAAACAGCTAAGAACCCCTGGAAGAAGGCAAATTAGCCTCTCCCAGGGAAGAGTCCCTGCCTCATTGTCCAATGCAGAGGGGTCAGCCCCGAACAATAGAAATGGAGTCAGCATGTTGTAGTTTTATCCATGTGTGCGTACATTCATATTTTCCTCTCTACAGATATGTATCAATAATAACCAAAGAAAAAGAGGCTATCAACTTGAGGAGGGTTGAGAGGGGTTCAGCAGGAAACCCATGAGGAAGGTTGTGAGAGGAGGGGAAGAAAGGGAGATGAGAAAGTGATGTCATTCTATTTCAATTTTTAAAATGTGTGTGGTGGGGGTTCAAGACAGGGTTTCTCTGTGTAACCTTGACTGTCATGAAACTGACTAGGCTGGCAAACTCAAATATCTGCCCACTTCTGGCTCCCAAGTGCTGGGAGTGAAAGCATTTTCAACCATCACCTAGCAAAAAAAAAAAAATGTTCAATAAAACTTTTAAAAGAAAAAAAAGATTTCTCAAATCACAGAATTTCTTATTTTGAGGGGAGAGGGTTGGTTTGTTTGATTGCTGGCTTTTATTGTCTGTTTGCTTTGCCTTTTATGTAGGCACCACTAGTGTCAGTCATAGAATTCCCTTCTTTTCTCTCATGCTTTAGCTCGTGCATGTGAACGTGCATGCACACGGGCACACGCACAGAGTCATCTCTTCCCTCCTTTCTTCTCTGAGTATTTTATTTAGGAAGGACCTAAACCATGCACACATGTGGCTTCTAACTCCAAGTGTGTATCACCTGCCTCTTCTTGGTTCCAAACCATTTATTTTAGTGAGTGCCTGCTTCCGTATTCTAAAGGAAAAGATAATGAGGATAGCCATCTATCTGTCTTCTGAGGCACAGCACATCTTCTCCCTCTGTCCTCATTGCTGCCACCACCAGTACAAAGTGTGACAGTTGTTTTAATTCTGGACCATCTCCTTCTTTCTCTCCTCTGTTGTTGTAAAATTATTTTTAAAAAATGCTGTCTTTTATCCCGCACTAGATCCGGCACTGTAGTGCCCCAAGACGTCTGTTAGACATCTTCATCTCAGTCAGCAAAGTGTCTCACCAGCTCTGCTCCATCCCTTATCACACTGCCAATGGCTACTCTCTGGGCCTGGCAACAATCTTTCTACTCATCTAGTTCCCAAGGCAGGTTGCCATCACGCCAGACATACACATCCCAATTTCATGGCGGGCTAGTGTGTCTAGCCACCACACACTCTCTTGAACTTAAATCTCCATATGAAAGAACACACAACACAATGACCTCTGATCCAATTCATAATATATAATTTGCTCATCTAGACATACAAAGCCCTGTACACATCCATCCCTTAAGAATATTCATAACAACCTGTAACTGTGCCAGAGAGGAATCTTAACATCTGCTTCCATGCTCTCTCTGCTGCTTTCTCTCCTCCCTTGTTTCAGTCTCCTCCTCTCTAAAACTTTTCTCCCGCCCATCCTTCCTTCTCGTCCAATGACAGGCCTCATTCTATCTTGTACCTGCCTACATTGTATAATGACATCATCCTACACTCCTCAATGCAACCCTGGTTCTTTCCTCTCCAGCAGCACTGCTCTCATTTGTCCCCTCCTCCTGAATCGCTTTCCTCTATATTTGAGGCAGGATCACTCTTTGTAGCTGCCAGGGCCTAGAACTCATGATGGAAACCAGACTTACCTCAAACTCACAGAGATCTGTCCACTGCTGCTTCCCAAGTGCTGGGATCAAAGGTATATGTCACCATCACACACCTAGCTCACGTCTGTCAATAGATTCTTGCTTGCTTGCTTGCTTGCTTTGAGACACAAACTTGCTCTGTATATCAACCTGGCCTCAAATTTGCAATGGTCCTCCTTCTTCTGCCTTCTGTCTCCTGAGCCAGCACCAGCACTTTCTACCTTTTCTTGCCAAGATTCCCCAAGCAGGAAGGGATTCATTTCACCCAACAACCCCAACTTCCAAACCCCAGAGGGTCCAGTTCATGGGTAAGGACAAAAAGGAACAAAATGGAGCAGCCCCTCCCCGCCACAAAACACCAGTTAAGGTCTCCCTGTGTTCCACACTGCATGCCTGACATGCACACCCATGTGGTACCACCTTGAGCCTCAGACTCTGAAGCAACATAGCTGCTTGATTTCCCATCTCCAGCCCTTCCACTCTTCATTGGCCAGTCACTCTGGTCTGTGCAGAGTTCACCCTTCTTCCAGCCTAGAAAACATCCCAAAGAGTGGTCCTTTGAGTCACAGGAGTCACAGGAGCCTTTTCCTGATCTAAGAGTCCCCAAATGCCATCCTTGCTAAAAAAAAAATCTCACCTCAGTCATCCATTGGTCCATGGGAAGACAGAACACAGAAATTCCACCCAACTGCACTGGCCAGGGCAATTTCTCAGTGTAAAACTAATGTTGGGGACAGGCCACGTTCATTGGAACCAACTTTCTTCTTGGGTTATAAGAGAAGGCCTTCCAAACCCCAGAGGGCCCAGTTCATGGGTAAGGACAAAAAGGAACAAAATGGAGCAGCCCCTCCCCCCCACAAAACACATACACAGTACACAGAGCATGCTCACAAAGGCCCCTTCTCTTAGGGCATTTGCTCATCAGTGGTGTGCCTGTGTCCTTGACTTCAGCCATTCACTTTTAGTCTTTCGTATTTTACAGTCACGAATACAAAGCAAGGCAAGAATAGAAGACTTGACTGTATTTCTCTTTGGGGAGCAGCAAAAGAAAATGCTAGAGTTTCCCAAAAAGCGATCAGAAATATTGCTACATGGAGAATCTATGACGGATAAGAAACCCTTAACCTCTTTAACATCCAGACTCAGAAGCTGGTATTGTAGAGTCTCAGTTTCTTCCTCCGTGAACAGGTGGTTGAATGGAAGCTGTGGTTTTCTACTGCAGCCCAGCAGAGTAAGAGGATCTTCCTCTATACACAGACAGGCCAGGAAAAACATCTTACTTCAAAATCTGAAATGTTATCAAACATGGACCTCAAGTCAGGTGCAGCCGCCCATCCTTAATAAATTAGTCAATAAAAAGAGCCAAATTAAAGGTGGGAAGCAGAACGCAGAGATTTAGTCAATGAGGTCACATTGGGAAGCAGGGCAAAGAGATACAGAGACACCCCCTCCCCAGTTCCTCTTAGCCTTTAGGGCCCTGAAATAAGATTAAAACTTGAAGAGAGCCAAGGATAGGCACATCTAAGCCATCTAGGTCCAGGTGTGGTCCTGAGCACCACTGACCAGCCTGTCATTATCTGGGCCCCAGTCTCATCCTCTAAGGTGGTCTGACAGTGTTATCTATCTGCAGTCACTTTCTGGAAAACAAGTGCCTCCTGTGGGTGGTACCTTTTCCTTCTCCCAGCATGAGGAGACTCCTAGAGAAATGCCCATTCTCTTTGGAGTCTGTTATTTTAATAGCCTGACAGCCAGATTGAAAGATAAATGTTACAGATATGAGTTTCTAACAGCCTCTCTTTCTCTCTGCATCATTGTAAAGTAGGGATACAGAAAGTCCAACCACTGTAAGCCGGGGCCATCTGTACCTTGCACATTGGAAAGGTGTAAAATGAAGGTGAACAACTGGCCCAGCTGTCCTCTATCCAACTGCCACCATTGACAGCGGAGTCCTAGGTTCCAGGACTGTCCACCCAGGTCTCCAGTTGATCCACAGCATGCCACAGGCAATGCTCACCCAGACTGAGGCTGCGAAGAAAGCAGTGTCTTCCCTCACAGAGGGAGAACAACCATTGGTTCCTGCCTAGCTGGTGCTCAGTGGCCCTCATGGAAAGACCATGGTGAGAATGAATGGTCCAAATGACAGTGAGAGCTACTGTCCCAGGCAGTGGAAACACCCTCCAACCCTCAGAGCTCTCGGGAATCTAAGGAAGCCTTCCTCAGGGCCACAGGGAGGGCCAGGAGAGCAATGAGAACTGAGTCCTACAGACATTTGCCCTGGATTCCCATCTAGAGCGTAGATTCGAATGGACAGATGCTATTCTTGTTCTTAATGTGCTGCTGGGAAGGATCCGCCGGGCTGCCTCAGGCCGGCTCAGTCAACAGTCACTCTGATGAGAAAAGCAGCAGACAAAGGCACAGGCGGAAAAGCCAAATACCTGTCAGGCTTTTTCACACTCCAGCGCTGCCAGAAGGCCTATAAAAATGTCAGTGTCTCTCAGCTGCCGGTGATTACATTACCCTTTGCGTTGGCTGTTGGTAATAAAAAAAAAGAGCAAATATCATTTTTTTTTTGCACTGCTCTGGCCTTCCCCTGGCCTTTTTCAAACAATAATAGACTAAATATAAAGAGACAGAAGCCATTACTTGGCTCTTTAACTAGTGCCAAGGAAAATGAATAATTAAGGAAACATTACTTGGAAGAAATGTACACGGTTGCTTTTAAGTTAGAACCAAATAAGAGCTCTTTAAAAATACATCATTTCCCCTTTATCTTAACACGGCATTCATGCAGTGGCCTCATATATTATTGTTGCTACTGTTTAGATCTTACCAAAGGGGAAAAAGGCTTTTAGTTTCCATTATCCTATTAAAAGTCCCAAGTCAAACAGAAACACAGAGAAGAGGATGGGGGGAGAGGCATGTGAGGGTGTTCTGTTTCTATAGCTTCCTTCAAATCTGGCCTAGCAGCAGTATTTAATTTTGTTCACCTGGGGCAGCCATTCCAAACACCATTCTCCTACTCCCCTTGAACATCTACCTCACTGTGGAAAGTCTAGCTTACTGTGGAATGTATGCTCAGCTCTGTATTTTTAAGTTAAAAATAAGCACACTCAGGTCACCCTATCCAAGCATCAGCAGCCAAATGCATGCTGGGTAAAGCCAGTTCTTGCTGGGTAAGGGCTCACTCAGGCTCCTCGTGTTCTGGCTTGCCCTTCTAATGCCTGCATCACTCTTCGTTTCCTGTTTGGTGGTTTTAGCAAGCAAAGAGAATTAGACAGAGTTTGCAATTATCCCCCAGTGGAATGCCCCCATACACAGCTGCCACCCAGGTAATGATCTAGATATATCAAAGGGGACTGGGCAGGGAGGATGCAAGAGAAGTCTAGGGATTAGAGTAACTGCCAGCCTGTGGCTGTGTGAGCACACTTCTGAGGTTTCTGATATGGCCAGTATTTGTGGCTTTCAAAATCAGAGACTCCCTAAGGTCTGCAGGAATCCAGGTGTGCAACTATCTGTTCGGGTGAGACTACAGTCAGAGAGACGATCTGAACCCTGATACCGACTGACATACTTCACACATGCGATTGCATTTTGAGCAAAGTTCATTAAACATATGATTACATTGAAATGCCTTCGCTATGCTGGGGCCCTAGTCCAATGACTGATGGCCTTGTAATGAGAGGTAGAAACATCGGGATGCATGTATACTGAGAGGGACTGTGTCGAGCCAGCTGCAAGCCAAGAATGGTTTCCTGGAAAATCATCCTGTTGTACCTTGACCTTGAACTTTCAGTTTGGGTGATAAAATAAATTTCACTTGTGTAAACTAGCCAGTCTGTGGTATTTGGTTACAGAATCCCAGGAGACCAACACACTCTGCAGAGATCAATCTTTTGTCCTTTCCTGAAAACAAAGTGGTTTCTGAGGGCATCATAACAAAATACCATAAACCAGGTCACTTAAAGCAACAGAAAGTTAATGTTCCAAAGAGGGCCAAGACCAAAATGTCAGTAGGGCTGGTTCCTTCTGAGGGTCAGAAGGGAGACTTGTTTCTTGCCACTGTCCCCAGCCCCTAATGAGCCACTGGAGACCATGTTTAAGTGTTCCTTAAAGGTTTGCAGATTACCCAACCTCTGTCTTATGTTCTGTATTCTGTGTCCAAATGTTAGTGTTTTATGAAGAGGTCAGTAGAATTGGCCCATTCTTCACAGCCTGCTGCCCCCCTGGAGCAGCCTGCTGGAGATGGAACTCAGGGTCTTGTGAAGGCAACCCCTATACAAAGAGTTTCACTCCTCTTTAGTGTAAGATAAATAAATAAAGCACACACAATAAAATTGTGTGTATTGAAGGCCAGATTTTGTTGGGGATAGGTGGTTGCACACCTATCAAAGTCATTCTCAAAGTCATTCTCTGAGTGTATTATAAGTTCCAGGGCAGCCTGAGACCCTTTCTAAAATGCAATGGAAAAAAAGAAAAGGAAGAAAGGAAAGAAGGAAAGAAGGAAGGAGGGAGGGAAGGAGGGAAGGAGGGAGGAAGGGAGGAAGGAAGGCAGGAAGGAAGGAAGGAAGGAAGGAAGGAAGGAAGGAAGGAAGGAAGGAAGAAAAAAGAGAATTTTGTATCTATTCCGAAGAACAACATGGTGTTTTGCTAGACCATGGAATGACTAAGTCCTGGTTCACTCATCTTTACTTGATCATCTGCAAAGGCTTTATTTCCAAATAAGGCCACATCCATTGACAGTTGGGGTGAGGAGTTCAACCTCATTTGGAGGACCTACTGAAATGGCTTTGTCTCTAATAGGCTGATGCCAGGCAGGCAGCGCTTGTGGGAGAGAGCCAAGAAAGCAGGTCCTCCCTGTTCTAAGCTCTTCCACTCCACTGATTAATGTTTTGGGTTCTTTCATCATCGATTAGGACTTCCTGGGTCCAGAAGAAAGTAAGCTGGAATGTTAGGTATCTCCAGGCGAGCACACCATCCCAGCAGTGCACTTCTTCCAGGGAAGTAGAATGGATACAGGACTTTTGCCTCTGGATGCTCAGATGAAGAAGGGGGTAGGATCTGGTGGGAGGGCTGGAGCTGCAGAGATTCGTGCCTTGTCCATTCATGTGCACACATGGCATACGCTTTTGTTCTGTGGACTGAATCTTGGTACCCAGGGAAGACAATAGTGTTTGCAAGGAGCCTCGAGTGGGTATACATGGTCACATTAGGCTTGAAGCTGAGAAAATCAGAAGACAACGGCAGATGCTTCTGACAAGAACAAGACAGGAACTGAAGGAGAAAGAGGGACAGAGTCTTTAAAAGCCACCTTGACTTGTTCGCCTTGCCCAGAGGTGATTAATTATACATCATCACGGGACAAGGCGCATGTTTTAGAAAGGTTTTTCAGTGAACTACAACCATTTGGGTTTTTATGGAATCAATCCAGGTGATTAAGGAAGAGGCAAGACTTGGGCGAAGAG
>NC_046162.1:62065225-62080225 GCF_011064425.1 Rattus rattus
TTCTGACCTAGCTGGGATTTGAGTTCCATGGGCTTTTCACTGTACAAGGACCAGCTCTTAGGCTCCCAGTAGCGTGGGGTTTATCCCCAGGATCTTGTTCTTCAACAATACCATGGCGGGATCACTCCGGAGGGGCTGGGGTTTTGAGAGATAATTCCTGGAGCCTCCAACAAGAAGCCTTAACCAGGGTGCCCTTATGAACCAAATGAAATTAAGTTTATTTCCTCCCAAAATAAAGACGAACAATCTTCTTGAATTCTGGGCTCCTGATTCTTGAGCATTACACCGGTCCCAGGCAGGAACGGAAAGGCAGATGGTGCACCCAAGTTCGAAATCAATTTGGCGTTCACTTGGGCCAGGAGGCTGAAAGGCGCTGTCCACACCTATCCTGTGGCCCGAGGCGCGCGTTGGAGCTGAAGCCTTTGATGTCCTGGTGAGCATTAGGAGCTGAAAGCGTGGAGCACACAAGCGAGGGCGCCGCAAGGTCTCGACCTGGTCCAGGCTGTGGGCAGGCAGGAGCTGGCGCTCTGAGCCACCTTCTCCTTCACTGGGCTGCGGGCTCGGGCCTGCTCTGCAAATCTCTCTGGAGAGGTCCTGAGGCTGGTGTTAAACTGGGCTCAGGCACCCAAGGAGGCTTCCTTACGTGATGGGGTGCCCTGGACTGATTAGATCACTCCACTCCAGATGATGATTCTTTATACTATTTGATGAATGAACTCAAGGAAGCGTTTTAAGTCTGTTCCAAGATCTGCCTGCTCTGGGTGAGTTACTGGACATCCCACACAACAGGCTGAAATCAGCTAGGCCCTGAAAAATAGTTTCCTTAATTACTTAATTAGCCTCAACAGGGGCAGCTACCTCTGCAATTTTGATGCTGGCTGTAACCAACCTGAAAATAGCAAGATAAAAACGACCTCAGACCAGTTCACCCCACCTTCTCAACTCTGAGGGAGGAAGCACTGTCATTTTACCCAAGGGAAAGCTGAGGGCCTCGCAGGTCCCAGGCTGGCTCCAGGCGCTGACCTGGGACAGTGAACTGGGTTGTTACACACCAACCACACTGAGCTGGTTGGGATTTGGTTGGTTGGCTGCAGCCCAGGTTTGGTGCTTGAGGTGCTCTCTTGGGGCCATACAGCCAGTGCTTGTCCTCCACCCCATTACAACGTGTGTTGGCTGTATCCTCTGAGAAGTGCATCTTCTGTTTCTGTTGAATGGATGAGAAAGACAAGAGAGGGATCCAGGAGGAGACAGGAGCTGGAAGACTAGGAACCACCCCAGCAAAGTAAGAGCAGATCTCTGTATAAATCCATGTTCCTATCTCCTTCCCAAGCCCTGGTCCAGGTCCCTCTCCACTCTAACCTCCCCCGCCCCAAAAGCTAGCAGATGGCCAGTTACTCTGCTTCTACAGGCACAGACACCTGAGTCAAGGAATATGTAGAATTTTCCATGACCTTTGAATTTCACTCATCAGAGCTTCAAATGGAAGAAACCATTGTCCAGAAGACTTCAGGTCTTCTGTGACACTCTAATAACCAAAACACACACACAATCCCAAGGGTGCTGGGAACACTTGTGATTAAACAGAAGGAAATAAATTGTCCCGCCTGAGATCACTACCAACCCCCATACTCTGCTGGACAGGAGAAAGATTTTTCAAGGCACTGGAAACCACCACCCTAGCATTCAAGCAATTGCTAATGGAGTCCGTGACTCCACCCCATAAGGGGAACTTGACCATTACCGACCCACTGTTCAAAAAGGGCATGGGAGTAAGAGAAATGTTTACCTATTGCTGATCCAGATGGATAAACTCATGACACAAGTATTAACAAAATCAGAACTTTGCATCATGGTATAAAAGTGCATTATCTGAATGAAATCTAAGCAGTAAAATTCAGAATACTTTTTTTTTCCTTCTTTTTTTTTTTCTTTCTTTCTTTCTTTTTTTTTTTTTCGGAGCTGGGGACCAAACCCAAGCCTGCCTTCCCAGGCAAGCGCTCTACCACTGAGCTAAATCCCCAACCCCTCACCATCTCTTTTATCAAACCTGGCAGTCCTGATCTTGAGAATTCTAATCCCTGGAGGCTGAGGTGCCACCAAGCATTGGGAAGGCAATGTCTGGAGGAATTAAAATTCTAGAAGATCAAAGCAGACCAGAGACCTCCAGGGCCTGAGGATTCTACCGCAGTCAAAGGAGCTCAGGGGTGATCAGAAGTCATGGATAATCACTAAAGCAAACTCTAGCAACTCACAAGAATGGAGTTCCTTTAGTCCACTACAAACAAATCAATCCACACTTACATTTTGGAAGTAAAGAGATAACAATTATTAATTTAATAAGATCCAGATCTTCCAGTAAAACACACCTGGACGGGAATTCAAATTAAATACGCACTTCAAAACGTGAAAAAAAAAACATAAAACCAAGAAAAAAGCAGCTTCGATAGTGGAGCAAGTTCAGACATAAAGCCATAGTTATAGCATCTTTATATAATGCACACAGTTGTGACTGTGATTTCCCTAGCAAGCCACAACCACACCTTTGAGAAGTCAGAGGCCTCCCAGGTCATTCCCGTCCTCACATTTAAACATATCACCAGCAGCCACACCCTGATGCCCATTTAGATGGTTAGCAAATATTTATAGCCACAAGAATAAAACACACTGAATAACCCTCAGAATTTAAAATACAAATCTTGGAATATGGAGAACCACAGATGTTCCAAATCACACCATTAGCTTAAAATTTGCTTTGAGACAAAAAAAACATGAAATCTAGATTTCAAACTTCTTTGGAACTGGAGGCGGCAGCCAGCAAGTGACCCTCACCATTCAAGGCATGCTCCTGAAGGAAGGTCACGCAAGCCCAGTTAAACGGAGAGAGAGGATCTGTGCTCTCTCATCCTTTCCAAGAGCAGCCAGTGTCCACTAAAAGCAATAAACCAGAGGCCGGGCCACCCACGTTACACCTAACCTCCACATGTGTCTCTTTCAGTCAGCACCTTCGTCGCTCTGCACCCACAATTCCCATCCCAGGAAGGTACTGCCACACGAAGAATCTTAACCAAATCTTAGATTCCTGAGATGGGACACAACCATCCCAAAAGCCAGAGAGCAAAACAGGCAGGATGGGCTGCACCGCTGGGAGTCCTGCTCTAGCACGGAATCCTGCCAGAGGAACAAAACCGGACACTTTGGAACACACACACACACACACACACACACACACACCAGTAAGGTTGTGCACTGACAGCCATGACTTTGAAGTCTTCACTCTTGGAAGCCCTCTGGCCCCAAAGGTGTGGAGGAGTTGAGAGGTGGGCGACTGCCAGAGAGCGAGAGCAAATCACGCCTAACGGCACTCTCCTGCCTGGAGGAAGGTCTGCCTAACGACCGCGATCAGGTGGGGCTTTCTGCACAACTCCTGAAGTTAAAAAAGAAAAAAACTTCAGGACAGCCCAGGAACCCGGTAAGCGGCTGCCTGTGGCACTACCTCACCACTGGCTGGGAAGCGCATTTCTAAAACAGACGCAATGCAGGCTCCTGAGAGCAGCGAAGTTGCTGCGGACTTGGGAATCCTTCTCTGAAAAAGACTGGACAGGTTGGGCAGAGTAGCCGCCCTGGTTCTTGGAAAGAATCCCAGAGCCTATTCTCCTCCCACAATAATTAAGCACTTACCCTCTCGTCAGTTTACCCTCTGGACAAAGAAAATGCAGTGAACCCTCTTCCCAACTTTCTGCAGGGCAGGCCATGAATTCAGGAGCGCTGGGGCGGCTCCTGGATCCTCGACCTCAGTCCCTTGGCGCGGAAGAAGCCCCGGCCCCGCACCCCTTGAGCACCCTCCTCTGACGTTACGAACCGGCCGCTACCTGGGGAGGTGTGCCAGCCATGAGGTGGGGCGGCAGTCGAGAGCAGGCAAAGGTCGCTGCGCCCGCGTTTGCGAGAGCGCCTTTAAGAGGCGAAACCGAGGAGCTGAAAGCCCAATTGTGTGCAGGAAGGCGTCTCGCCAGCGGGACTCAGGGCTGGGTCCGGGCCCGGCAGAGCGGAGCAGTTGCTCGCCACCGGCCCGGCCACTCGCCCGCCTGCGCCACCGGCTTCGCCTCTCTGCCCTCCCTTGGGCATGCCTTCACCACGGTGCAGCATGGGCAGCCACCGCAGGGGTGTACGTTCCCCACTGTGCTCTGCACAAGACCCCAGCCCGCAGCCTCCTCTGCGCTGCCCGTGGTCATCCTCGGACCTGGGAACTCCCAAACAGTGCCACCACCCAGGCCTCCAGGCCTCAAGTTTGTTCTTGGCACAGAACTTCCAAGGACCCTCTGGCCGTGCCCACAGGAAGCAGTGAGTGGACACAGCCTCCAGACCCCCTACTCCAGCTCTCCATTGCCATGCGGCTGGCAGGAGTCAGCTCCCGGGGTTCTGTCGGGCCAACATGACCAGGTACGGCTACCGGAAGGACAGAATTTTGGGGACCACCAACTTCATGGCCCGCCGCCGCCCGCCGCAGCCGGGCGCTGGCGGCCGAGCGCGGTGAGGCGGCGGCAGGCGCGGTCCAGCCGGTGGCGGGTCGCGGCGCCGGAGGACGGCGACGCAAGCGCCCCCTGCAGCGGGGGAAGCCGCCGTGGCCACATCGCGCTCATCACGATGGCTGTCCTTGCCGCCCGAGGCATCGCTGGCTGGGCATCCAGTTCATCGCAAAGAGCGCCCGTTCTACCGCGACAACCCAAGTAGCAGAACGGCATCGCCACAACCTCACCCTCAACAGCTGTACCTCAGTTCCTGCGAGCGCGACAGGCAGCCTGGGCGCTCGACCCCGCGCCGGGGATATGTTCGAGCAGCGGCTTCCTGCTGCGCCGGCGCAAGCGCTTCAAGCGCTCGGACCTGTCCACCTACCCGGCGTACGGCCGCCGGTACGGCGCTGCTGCCGCCGCCGCCACCGCCGCCATCTTCCAGGCGCCGTACTGCCGCGGGGTAAGCCTGCCAGGGCCATCTGTGAGCTACGCCGCCGCTCACGCACCCCGCCGGTCTACTACCCCACAGCGTCGCCGGGCCTGCCAGGTCTTCGGCAGGTTGAGGCCGCTCGGCCCCGATCTGGGCCCCGCACCATCAACGGCCAGCGTCGTGCGCCTTCGCGGCTGCGGCAGGCGCGCCGGGCACGGGCTTCCAGCCGGCGGTGCGCACGGGCGCGCGGCCAGTCAACCCGGCCGCCTGTGCCGCCGCCCTGCGCGAACCCCGACGGCGCGTACCCGCAAGGGGCGGCAACGCTGCGCCCTGCTGCCGTCGTCTGGCCAGCCCATCGCCCGCGGGAGGAGGCAGCGGCGGCGTGGGCTGGTGGACTACCACGGGCGCACGTCTCCTGGCCGATTCGGGCGGCGCTGGGCCTGTAATCCCAGTGGGCAACTCGGAGCCGGTGGTGGGTGCCTATCCGCTCACCACGCCACCGCCTACCCCGGCGCTGATGGATCCGGTTCATCTGCCATGTAGGCCAGGGTAAAGCACAAACCTCACGGACTCCAGCAGTTCTGAAGATGTAAATCCCCCTGGAACCAGTGGACAGGACTAAGTGTATCGGACTGAGACTCACGAGTGTGCAGGCCTCCAGTCATGAGCTCAGTGCTCACCCTATTCACAGACCGGACTGCTTTGGACGTGGGCGGACGTAGGAGGCCATAGCCGCGTTGGGCGGACACAAAGGACCCTCGATGACGCGAAGCTCAAAAACCCTTCCGCCATTCTACTAGAGGGCCCTAGGCTGTAAAGGGTGGAGAGTTTCGTTGTTGCCCACAGCAGATCCTATAATCTTGAACTGTGGTGGAGTTTGGCTTCAGCGTGTGCTATGATGCTCTAAACTCGGGCTTTTTACACGTTCGCCTCTTATACTTTTGACTACCGTACCCCAAATAAAAGGCTCGGACAGTGCCTTTATAATTAAAGTGAGATCAAGTTTGCAAAAAGAGTTGCTTTTTAAAAATTAGTTCGGTTCAGCGGGGCTGGTTTTCCCTGCCTCTGAGAGCCACAAGCCTGGGTCGCAACCGTAACTGAGAATTCCTCGGTGTGATCCAGCCCCAACACCTGAATTTTGAGTCTATCTGTTATACAGAACTGTGCGATTCCACCAAATATAAACCCACTCCCATTATCTTGTTTCCAACCTTCCATATTTGGCAGCATTGGTCAACCACCTAAACTTCCCAGTAGCCATGACAAAAACCATCCAGGAATGGGAACAGATCATTGGCAAAATTTAACCCAAATCAGGACTGGCTCAAGTAGAATTCCATAATTATTGAGTTGTTGTTGTTGTTGTTGTTGTTATTTGTTGTTTTGAGAGAGAAATTAGTCATTCCGCAGCAGTGACTACCCAACCAAAAATCGATTTTCATAAAAAAAAAATGTAGGTGGGAGACTTTCCTTAACTGGGGCTGTCTGTCTGTTTCCTATTAGCTCCTTCTTCAGCCCCTCCTCGAACAAAAGGAGAAAAGTAACAAAATAGATGGTTAACAAAGAAATCTTTTTTAATTTTTTATTTCGTCTATTATCTTGTTTGTTTTAAGCAGCAAGTTCTGAAATTAAAATTCAACGTCAGAAACATCCAACATCTCATCTTTCCTCTTGATTTTATTTTTATCTGAATTGAAGGCTCCACTCCTCCTTCGGAACAGACCAGGGTTTTAGACGGACTGATTTAATAATAATTTTAAAAAGCTGAACAAGCGACAATGAACAGGAAAAACTCGGCCTCTTTCTAGCAGCTCTTTGCTTGGTAAGAAGAGATCAGCTGAAAAGATATATGACTTACTTGGTAGGTGTGTGTGTGTGAGAGAGAGAGAGACAGACAGATAGAGACAGAACTCTATCCCATTCCACAAGGTGTGTGAAATTGGTTCCTATCAGAAGACATTAACTAAATCACACCTCGATCAGAATACAGTAAATACAAGTGTAATTTAAATTTTCTGGTAGCTATTAATTAAAATAAGAATAAACAGAGAGAGTTGGTGTAATAGTAGATTGTATTTAATTCAGTATATCTGAAATACAGTTTCCACCTACTCAAGACGAACACCGATAAAATGCGCCGTTTTCTTTTATGTTGGATGTTGGAGCTGTGCTATTTACAGCTCAGCTAGCATCTTGGTCTAGCCGTGCTCACGCTCAGCAGCCTTTCCTAGCTTTGTAATGGTAGATGGCCATTTGGAGGCAGATGGCATTCAGCCCCTGCTCAGTGGATCTGGTCCTTCCTCTTCATAAGATACTTCAGGTA
Source organism: Rattus rattus (assembly GCF_011064425.1). Lineage (NCBI taxonomy): Eukaryota > Metazoa > Chordata > Mammalia > Rodentia > Muridae > Rattus > Rattus rattus. The sequence continues at coordinate 62,072,487 of NC_046162.1, forward strand.
TGAGGTGAGGGTTCTGGGTGCTAGACTACGGGAAGGTCTGGAACCTTGTCTACCTCTGAAAACTGAAAGTTGACCCATCAGCCCTAGCATGTTCTCCTCCGGGCTAAAAAGGAGCAGTGTTGCTTATCTGGTTCGATGAGCCTTCTGATTCTCAAATTGGGTGCCTTGACAACCTAACATTAACGTTAAGACAGCCTTTCTCCAGTTCTCATTTACAAAATGGGACTTTGTGATTTACTTCCCCAGACCTTCTAGGTTGAGGAGGGAGGATGACAGGTGTGAGAAGAGAGTAAACCTCGTTACAATTCGTATGGGCAAAAAATGCACCTTATCAAACTTGGAGGCGCCCTGATATTTATAAAACGGAAGAGGGCGGTTGGAAGGCTGAGTCTTCATCCTGCCGCGTGGGCTGGCCTTGCAAGAGACGCTGGCCAAGGGAAGTCAGCGTTCAAGAGAGGAGCAACTCTGAGGAACTGCGTGTGTGGGACACGCAGCCCATAGGTATGGATCCTGGAAGACTGGGAATGAGCAGGGGGCCACAACAGCCCTCCCCCTCCTGTAGGCTGCATCCGTGGAACACCCAGAAGCAGAGGTGTGCAGGATGCTCTCCTGTGAAAACATTCAACTCATAGTCCTCAGCACTCTTCAAATCTGTGGGCTCAGACCTCTGACTCAGCTGAGGTGTTGAGACTCGAAGTTTATTTTCTCTCCTTCCCCTCTTTCTGTGGGGGCACACAAGCCAGCTTGCGGGTCAGCAGGCCTACACTTTTCAGAGTCGCACAGGTGGTGAGCTTTTCATGGTGCCCAAGGCTCGTTAGAATTAAGCCCTGGAGCTGTAGCATTTCTTTTCTTTCAAGATCAATTTTGCTTTGCAGTTAGTGAAACAACAACAAGCAGGCTTAGCCTGGAGTACTTTAGTAAGGTTAGGCTTCTTCTCTGGAGCCAAAGACTCAACCCTTCAAGAGCTCTGGAGGGAGTTAGGACGCTGAGGACCAAGTAGCTGGCCTTGCCGTGCCTCTCTCCTCCCCGTGGTAGCTGAAGAGTAAAAAGTAAGCCCATCTCCTCAAATCTCTACTTGTAGTGCAGTTTGCTAAAATGCACTCCCATGTTCTCGAAGTTTGTGCAAAATTGTTGCATCAAAATTAGTTTTATTATAAAATCAGAATATTTCTTCATTTTCTGAAGAAAAAACGTAGAGGGAAAAGAAAAAAAAAACCTAGTGGCTCCTTACGTATAATTCTAAGCATTTAGGAGGATGGGTAGGTTCAAGGCAGCCTGGAATTATTGACCTGTCTCAAGAACAAAACAAAGCACCAGAACAGACAAGAGCACAGAGACACCTAAAGTTGGCCCACAGTTAACCTGGCAGTTCCTACTGTAGATTTTTTTGTTTTGTTTTGTCACATTTTGATATGAGGAGGCCAGAATCTTGATTTTCCCCTTGTTTCTGCTAGTGTTTTTGTTGGTGTGGATGTGTGTGGGAGATCCTAGTGCTGTGTATTTGTTTGCAGGTGCAGTCCGGTGAGCATTCCTCAGTGCATGTGTGGAAGCCATGAGCCTGGGATTGGAGCCTCCAAGCTCCAGGGTGTGCCTGGGATTGAGTTGCTGCGTGATTTTCAATTGGTCCATCTCCACCAGTAGGCCCCTCTTGCCCAGATTTCAACCATTAGTAAAACTAGGTACAGGTCCCTTCTGCTCCCTGTTCTCTAACTCCTCTTGCCTTGGTCATTTTAGTTGGAGTGTACTTCTGGGAGAGTGGAAGGCCTGGTGTTCCACTAAGTCAGTGCTTCTTAGGCACAACTCCCATTCTCTGTCCCCGCCTCCACCTTTCCTCCTGCTAAGTGCATAGGCTCAGGACCCAGTGATCCTGGACCAGAACCTGTTTTCAACAAGCTGTCATGGCTCAAATACCCTAACTGAAGAACTTTGAAAGAAGAAAATATTTTACTTTAATAAAACAGAGACACCTCCACCTCCCAAAAAAAAGCCCAGCACCCCATTTCAGACCAAGAACCCACAGAGCACACGGCTGCCCCTGCCTCATTACTAGCTGTAGAAAAAAAGGCCAGGAGAACAAGACTGGGGCTGAGCATGGCACCTCCTTCCCTGGGTGCTCTAGATCTGACCTTTGTGCACCAACTCTGTATTTCCAGATGCACTGCTGGCAGTGACATTCCCAAGGATATACTTGAACATCTTTTCAAAATCGATTTATTTATGAGCTAGAGACGAGGTTAGAGCACAAGCTGTTCTAACAGAGGCCTGGGTTTGATTCACCACCCCATGCCACTCACAACTTCCATCATAACGCCAATTCTAAGGGACCCAATGCCCTCTTCTGACTGCCGTGGGCACAAACACTCAAGCACATAGTGGATAATCATACATGCAAGCAAATCACATATAATATAATATAATACAACTGATATATTAAAAAGGCAACGTTTGGAGCTGGAGAGATGGCTCAGTGATGCATTCACTGGCTCTCCTTCCCAGAGCTGGTTCAATTCCTACCACCCACGTGGCAGCTCACAACCACATGTAACTCCAGTTCTGGGATCTTCACAGAGACATTCGTGCACACAGTCAAAACACATCAATACAACTTTTTAAAAATGCAACTTTCTTCTTAGGGCACTTCTGACACTTGGGCTTCAGTGACCATCTTCCTTCTGGATGGACATAGCCAGGACAAAAATGGAGTTAGAGGATGATGACCCCTTGATGGAAAGCAATTCTGATGGCCAGGAAGGACAGCCTGGGACAATCTATCCCAGGATTACATTGCAACATACGGACAGAGCCTGGGCTCCACATCCTGGGCTCACATGCACTCACAAGTATGGGACGGCCAGGGACGACCACACATGTGCATTCTGTAGAGCCCAGGTGCTTCAGACTGTCCACAGACCTTTCACTGCCATTGGTATCAGAGCAAAGGACACTTTGTCTAGCCATCATCCTAAAAAACATGAAGGAGAAGTGGTCAGCTGTAGCAAGGGGTGGGAGGTGATTGTTGGATTAAAATAAAGCAATTTTCAGAACAGAACTTCCCTGGCAAAGCCTTCATTGTATGGGCTAATCGCTAACCATTGGCTGGCTAAAAAACTCAGAATCATGGGGTGAGGAGCAGAGTTTCTCAAAGCAAATGGTGCAGGAACACCTGGAAAAGTCAAGAGGTGAAACTGAAAGGCTCCCCTGAGAGTGCTTGCCGGTGTGCAGGAAGCCTGGGTTCCCTCCTCAGCACCTTAGATACAAGTGGTCAAACCTGCCCCACATTAAGGAGGTAAAGATAGGAGGGTCAGACGTTCAAAGTCATTCTTGGGTACAGGGTAAGCTCAAGGCCAACCCTAGGATATGCCAGGCTCTGTCCAAAAAGATAAATAATAAGTTTTCTTCATAAAAAAAAAATAGGGGTTAGAAGTTTGGCTCAGTGGTGATGCTTTTTCAGCAACACAAGGTACCTAAGGTTTAGTCCCAGCTCTGAAAAAAAATTTAAAAAATGAAAAATAAAAATAAAATAAATAAAAAAATAAAAATAAGGAAAACTGGGGTAGATTGGCAGAGGGAGCAGGGGAGCTGGGTCCTTAACGAGTTGGTGCCAGGTCTTTCCCAGCCCTGAGTCCTATCTCTCGGGCCATTGTAGCTGAGTAAAATGGCACTTTTTCAGTGGAGTGGGTCCTCTCTGGCAGCACTATCTGTGGCCTCCCAGAGGAAGAGATGGAGGTCAGGTCAGGATGGGTCTCAGGCTGGCAGTGATCTCAGTCCTGGGAACCTGGGCAACTTCTGGGTACGAGCAAAGCAGGGCATACACAGTTTGACATGGAGACACAGGGAAATCAAATGAAGAGCGTTGCCTGATGGACCTTAACCCTCTCCTAGCTGCTGGCAAAGGGCAGGGTGCCCTCCCCTGTCTCCTCCGCTCCCACTGCCAGCCTGTATAGAAGCTCATTGTCACTGGCCTGCTTCAGCTAGTCTCCCCTCTACCCTCTACGCCCTCTCCTGCCTCATCCCCCATGAGTCCCTGCTCCGCACAGATTCTGAGACCAGTCCTTCTGTGAACCATCCATCTGTCTGTCTAGGCCTGTTCCCAGAGCGTCTGATGCCTCCTCATCCGTCCATCTGTCACTCCCCAGCAGCAGTGTGGCCCAGCTCCAAGTGTCAGCAGACAGTCCCTTCAGGGCTGGACCTGGGACAGAGAGTTCAGTGACACGTGTTCTGAGCATCCTGCTCCTGCGAGGCAGGAAACCCACATGCTGTGTTTTTCAAGTTTCCCTGTTCGCTTTGCTTTTTCATCAAAACTTCACCCCTATTCCACTTTGGAGGCCACCCTCCCTTTCATGGCCAGTGCTCATGGGGGCTGGAGCGTAGCTGGGCTGTTTGAAGCGAGTCTTGTGCATGCCAGACAAGTGCTCTGCCCACATCCTGTACAGCCCTCCTCTTTCTTCTTCTCCTTCTAACTGGCATATAAGCACATTGTCATTGTCTTCAGACACACAGAAGAGGTTCTGAGTCCATTACAGTGGTTGTGAGCCACCATGTGGATGCTGGGATTTAGACTCAGGACCTGGAAGAGCAGTCGGTGTACTTAACACTGACCATCTCTCAGCCCCAGCCTTCTTCTAATATGAGCGCAGTCGTATAGCTGAGGACAACTCGGGACAATAGTACAAAGGTGCTGCTGGAACCAAAACAAACAATTGCATCTTCCTCTAATATATTCAGGGAGGGAGCAGCCGGCGACCACCTTCCTGCCTCCTTTGCACCACATAGCTAATTTGTTTCCACTTTCGATTAGTTGTGTTTTAGGGCGATCTTGCCAGCTGGGTACCCGCAGTTGAATCTCAGCCTTTCTAAGGCAGACATGGGTGACAATGCCATACTTTGCGGGCTTTCAGCCAATGAGATAGCATGATCTTTCTTTGTCCTTAAGAGTAGGAATGGTGCTTCTTTTTTTTTTTCTTTCTTTCTTTCTTTTTTTGGAGCTGGGGACCCAGGGCCTTGCGCTTGCTAGGCAAGAGCTCTGCCACTGAGCCAAATCACCAACCTATGGTGCTTCTTTTAAACCTCTGGATGTTGCCTGTGACCTCTGGAAGCATGGCAGCCATGTGGGGCCCACGGTGTCTGACCAGCAACACATCGGCTTGCACGTGGGGGACCTGGAACCTGGGGGAAATCACTGGGCAGAGCCACCATTCTCACTTGTGGGTTCCTGTTGTCGGAAATAAGCCATATCTATCGAGTCTGACTCTGTCGCTGAGGCTTCCTGCTGCCTAAGCCAAGTGTATGTCAGCTGATGCAGAAGGTGACCCTTCCGGGGTAGAGTCCTGTGGGTCAGACTGATCTTTGGTTCATTTCCCAAGGCTTCGTCTGTGGTCTTCTCAAGAACCACAGTCAAAAGATCCTGTACCCCAGTGGTTCTCAACCTTCCCAATGCTGCGAGCCTTCAATACAGACCCTCATGTTGTGGTGACCCCCAACGTAAAGTTATTTTCATTGCTACTTCATAACTGTGACTCTGCTACTGTTAATGAACCATAACATAAACATTTTGGGAGAAAGAGGTTTGCCAACCGTGTCTTGACCCACAGGTTGAGAACTGGTGTACCGCTACCTCGTGGGTGATTGTAAAGAAGAACAAGGCTAACTACCATGGTCTCTCTGTGAATTAATGCTGTCACAGACCCTAGGCCAGGGCCCTTCCCTGACCAATGGTCCCAACCATTAGCACAGAGCCCACTGCCATTGTGGTATACAAGGTTTTCAACCTCTGGATTCTTGCCGCAGCTCTGAGAGAGGGCGTGCTTCACATATGTTCTTTAGGCAAGGGAAATGAAGTACAAGGAGAGAGCCTCAAGACCATGTGGTCGCTGCAGGAGCTGGACCGACAGCCCCAGTGGATCAGAAGTCTGAGGAACTTCCCTGCCTGGCAGTACAACTGGGACCCTTGTGTGTTTTGTTAGTCCTCGACTCCACACGCCCATGACTTCTCTACACAGAGCGTGTGAGGCTTAGAGACGATGTCTGATGTCTGTGGATCTCGTTGCTTAAGATGATAAGTGTCAAAGCTGAAGGGGACTGGCTTTTCTAAAACAAACAAACAAGCAAACAAAACAACAACAACAACAACAACAAGCCTACCTTCCAGGACTGGTGCCCAATTGCAGACCCTTGGGACTTGACTTTACCTTGGTCACACCTAAGCGGAAACTGCAGGAAGATGCTGGTAATTTATAGAACACCTGGAGAGGTTGCGGGCAGGTGGGTAATTTCCAAATTAATTGTGGAAGAAACCTAACAAAACAATCTGCAGGGTCAGCATCCCAGAGCCCTGCCTCCAGGGAGACTGACAGCTTGGAATCCGGAGAGCACAATGCCCAACCACAGGCAGGAGGGCCCTTCCTCCCATCGGTGGAGGCCTGACTTCCCTCCAGCTGAGACGGGTCTGGGCCTGCCGCGGGGCCAGAGGAGAGAGCACAGCTCTGAAGCAGCTTTCTACCCAAAGATTCACATGCATGGCTTTCTCAAAGAACCGGGCCACTCCTACCAGGCGGACTAGCCAGGAACTGTTTTCTGACACTGTTTCTCAGGAAGAGTTTCCAGGCTCCCCTGAGGGCTTCTTAATTTCGTTGTCCAACGACAGGGCCACTGCCCTTGCCTCCTGCACGCCACACCAGCAGGAAATGAACCTGGTTCTTCCGTGCTGTCTCAGAACGCAGCCAGCTCTGACCCGGGACCTGTAACTTTGCAGTTCCTAAGGGGCTCCGAGTTCCGTTCGACACCCCCCCCCACCCGAAGCAGTAAAATGGAGGGTAATAGCACATTTCCTCCCTGGTTCTTAGAACTCCCAGAGCTGGGCTCTTGGTGGGTTCCAAGTTACCTGTGGCCCAAGCAGTCTCATAGACTGCTCCGCTCCAACAACCCCATAGGATGAACCCAACTGAGTGCTGCCTCCGAGATACTCACTATGGGCAAGGCCCGAAGCTAGGTGTGGGTGGGTGGGAGATCCTGAACCCACAATGGGTACCCCCTTGCAACAATACAATGAGAAGGCTGGGCCTGGTCCTCTCGATTTGCTGCTAGAATTCTCTCCCTGGATTTCCTGGTCTGTGCTGTAGAGTCGGTGAGGTGAGGCTGCCTCGTCCACTCACTTGTGAGGCTTTGTGAGGATTTCATGAGATAATGATGTGAAAGGGCTTCCAGACTCATACGAACTGAGGCCTCTGCGCACTGGAGATGCAGCTCTGCAGAACGAGGCTTGTCTACTGAGCATAACACCCTGGATTTGACCCCAGCAGCACAAAACTCCAAAATAAACCCACACAGACAAGCATCTGAATACTATCAGCAGCCCCATGAGTGAAGCAGGAAGCTGGTGGTTCCAAGATACATTCCAAGATGAATGTAGGCTGTGCCGGAGACCCTGAAGAGAGCCCAAGAGAGTCAAGTCACAAAAACTGTGAGATGAGAAAAACTACTGTACAGCACTAACTTTCAGAGTAACTTGTTATGCGGCCCTCGCTGACTGAATCATAGGTGACTCATGGGATAGTCCCTCATGGGATGCCCACACACACACACACACACACACACACACACACACACGTACATACTCACACACATACACACACACACGCACACACACACACACACATACACACACATACACACACATACACACATACACACACATACATACATACACACACACGTACACGTACACACACAAACATAGACAC
>NC_046162.1:62085225-62292725 GCF_011064425.1 Rattus rattus
GATAAACCGGTCAAAGGATACATGCGAGCATCCCCAGGTAGAAAGTCCTCCCTTCCCTAAATAGGGCGCCTCCCCAAGACTGAAAGGGGGATACCCAAAAGTTGTACCTCTGGATAGGCCGCTGTGTCTGCTCCAGGGAGACAGTCGCTATGCATTGTACTTCCCCACCCCTGCTCCTTCCATCCGCTGCACCCACGGGTGGTAAGGGGTGAGGGAAGGCACTGCTGAGGTCTGAAGACTTCCACTGGACCGGCGGGGCAGAAAGACACAGAGAAGAGGAAAGTTGTTAGTGTTTCCACTGTGTGTAATCTGTACTGAAAGCCATGTTGCAGAAGGAGCAACCACCTGGGATTCATGAATGAAAGACACACTCAGGCATGCATGCACACATTCAGGCAGGCACGCATGCACATACGCACTTAATTTTAATACGCTTTGACTCCTTAATGCTGAGCGCTGCTAGCAAGCTCCCCCCACCCCGTACCCCAGAGTTAACTGTACAACCATGAACAGTAGCTTGGTCCCTGGTTGAGCTAAGGCTCCAAGCACCAGAGTAGGACCTTTCCCTGTTCACGAGCACCAGGCCCCGTCACTAGCTGCAGCAGCCCCCCCCCATAGATTTGTGGCCATCAGTGACGTAAGGGCAACGCCCCAGGCCCCTCCACAGGTGACCTGTGGTCATGAAGGCTCAAGACAAACCTACATTTTATGAGGTACCTAAAGGACTGGAGGCCTAGCCAATGAGCTTTCCTTCCCAGAGACTCCTCCCTGCAAAAGGGATTTAATCTCAGGCCCACCCTGAGAAGTGGGGTACGGTTTTACACATGCACTTTCCACTATGACAATAAACGCCTCAAAACCTGGGCTGCCTTTCCAGCCGTATCCGCCGTGGGGAGCCACGAAGGCCTCCGCCCACAGAGCCACCGTCTGATATCCTTACACGGCCTCCCCACGCTCCCAGCTGTGACCACCAAGCGGGCTGCCACCTTCTAGCCTAAGCCTCCCCGAGGGCCCGGGCAGAGCTCCCCGTTTCCCCACCCCAGCCCGGGGCCTGACCCAGCCTGCGGCCCCAATTCCGTTCCCAGCTCCTCTGCGGCTCCGGGTGGCGCCCGTAAGTCCAGGAGCCTGAGACCCGGATGGCCTCGGCCTCCCTGCAGCCCCCGGGACCCCTGAGCCAGTTCCTGTCCTGCACCTCAGACCGAGCTTCCCCACCCCTGGAACGGGGTCCGGGGCTTCCCTGCGGCCCAGCACCCACTGAGCGACAGCGCGGGGTGAACTCGGTCAGGTTTCCCGCGTTCCGCCCCCGAGCGGCCACGCCCTCTGCAGAGCGGACGCGGGATCCACAACCCTGCAACTCAATCTTCTAAAGTCTGGACTTCACCTCTGCTACCCCAGGGGCAGTTCCCGCGTCCACTCACCCTGGTTCTCTCGTGACTGAGGCCCTGAGGTCCGACCTTCTCCCCAGTCAGGTGTTCTGCGCCCTTTTCTCTCCCAGTTCCTCACCTGCGCGAACCTCCAAGCCCCGCCCACTCCACCTGCCCGGCCATTGGCCCCGGGCTCTTTATTGATTGATCAGAAACCAACTGGAGACAAGGACCCCTCACTGTGCACACCGGGATTCCCGCTGCTGGGGCGGAATTAAGTCAAGCATTAGAACCCCAGCAAAAGCCACAGTGGACGGATTGTGTTAAAGGCTCGAACACTGGGAGTCTCACTGCATCAGGACCACAGTGAGGGGAAGGAACGGGAAGGGTTTTTCCATTCTTTTCCACACTTTTTTATTCCATCCTCTAACACTCGTAACCTGCATTTACCAACCTTAAAACACCTTAGAGCCAAAAACACTTTCTCAGAGCTTTCGTATCCTCAGACCATGCATGAACTTTAACTTTACCCTTTCCTCCTATCCGGTTGTTCACTGTGAGACATGGGTGGTCGCTAACCGGGATCCCTTACAGAAAAGTGAGTTTCTTTAGGTAAAGAAACTCATCAGTCTTCAAACCCTTCAGAGACCCGAGAGGAGTAGATTTTTACCAGAGTAGGCGGGAGGATAACTCACAGGCCTACGTATCAATTAATGGCAGAGATTGGCCGGTCACCCGGATGCCTACCCGACTGGGATCCTGTGGTGTCGATGGCTTCACTGGGGACCAAGGTCCCACCGCAAGGTCAGCCTTGGCTGCCAAGCCTGGCAACCCTGACCTTCCCGGGGGAGAAACTCGGGAAACTCGGGAGACCGACCTGACTTTGTCTTAGGCAGCACAAGGCCTGTCCTGTGCCCCATTTGTCCACGGTTTGGGCAGGGTCCTGGCAGTGGGTAAGGCATTGGGGCAGTAATGCCCAGTGGTCAGTGCACCCCAGTCCAGGTGCAGTCCTTTGTCATTGTTTCCACATCTTGGAGGCCCTGAAGGGGTCACTGCTAAGATTTGGGAGTCTCTGTCATGGTGAATTTAATCATCTTAAGTGCCATTCTCAGCAGGTTCTCTGACAGCTTTGGGACCAAGCGAATCTGAGTTAAACAACCTTTGTCTTTTTAGTTATCTGCTCTAAACTGTCCCTGTGTGTTAAAATAAAATGAATACCTTTAAAAGAGTAAAAACAGAGCATAACCATAATTTTTGGAAGACAAAAACTAAGTTCTAACAAGAGAAAACAATGTAACGCCTTCTCAATTAATACCAAGTGGGTTACTATTATGTTACAAGGTTTGACTGTCGGCCACCAAGGTCCGTTGTTTTTGCTTGTGTTTTTTCCGACCCATAACAGAGATGGCTGCCAGCCATGTGGCTGCCCTTAAGTCAGTGGTGAAACTATGACTCCTCCTTCTTTATCCCATAGTCAAGATGGCAACAAGACATGTGTTGTTTAGACCATTCCTCCTGCCAGCCTGGGCAAACACAACTGGATAAATGTCTCAGCAGACACCTGGCGGTATCTGGCAATCGAGGTTTAGACCCAAAAGTGTCCATTTTCTAGTCTTAGCTGGAACCGCAAGGCTCAGCTGCACATAAGCCTGGGGCTGTACAGTTGGGAATGAGGGTAGCCTGGGGTCAAACATCTAACCATCTTGCCTCTGACTCCTGAATGCTGGGATTACAGCCATGAAAACCACCAAGCACAGCTCAAAAATGGAATCCTGAATTTACATTTGTGGGTTTGCACATTTTCTTCTGTTTTTTGTTTTAAGCTTTGTTTATTTGTTTGTTCTTTGTTGAGACAGGGTTTCTCTGTGTAGTCCTGGCTGTCCTGGAACTCTCTCTGTAGACCAGGCTCCCTTGGAATTCACAGAGATCCTCTTGCCTCTGCCTCCCAAGTGCTGGGATTAAAGGCGTGAGCTACCACCACCTGGACTCTTTTTGAGGCTTTATTCCACCTCCTTAGAAACTCTCACATTCCATGCATATACTTTTTGGATTGCTATATATTCTTAGTAATTAGCCTTTTCCTCCCAAACAACATCATTCTTCTGTCCCACGCTATCGTCTCGCCACCAGGAACGCACTCGCGGACACCAGGATCCTTCTGCAGCAAAGCGTTTACTACATCTTGAAGAGGAGAGAGCCGAGCCCCAGAATGGCGCGGCTTATATACACCCTAGCGCGGCACATCCACACCTGATTGGTCGCTTACCCATGATCTCATAGGCACGCCCTGGAGTGGGCAAAGACCTGGCACGAACACACTCTTGCACATGCACACACAGCTAGCTTCCTGAAAGGAAGTCGGGCTGGCACGGCGGAAGCCAGCGCCATCTTGTGGTGGCGAATGTTATTGCGGCTTTCCACATTCTTCATAATTTTATCTTCTGAGTTCTACTTGGTCCAACATTAGTATAGAGACTTCAGAATTCTATTGGTTAAGGTGTGCACCATAAACATCCTTGTAGACAGTACAAAGTTTAATATTGCTTTTTAACCAGTTGAATACTCACTGTCTTTTACTTGGTGTGTTTAAACAATTCATGATTAATGTATTTTTCTGTGTTGAATATTAAAATCTGTGTCATTTCCAGTTATAAATTGGACATTTCTATTATTCACTTCATCATTATGGTTGAATTATTACTCATTCCTTGTTAGTCTCTTTGAAAAGCATTTTGTTAACATTTAATGAATTTCCCTACATTAGAATTCAAGCCAAAAAGAACCAGTGACTTAGGGTTTCATTGCCATGAAGCAATCCATGACCAAAGCAATTCTTACAAAGGTGAACATTTAACTGGGGCTGCCTTCAGTTTCAGATAATGTTCAGTCCATCATCATCTTAGCAGGAAGCATGGCAGCTGCAGGCAGACACGATGCTGGAGAAAGCTGAGAGTCCTTGATCCGAAGGCAGCTAGGAAGGGACGCCTTCCGCCCTGGGCGGAGCTTAAGCATAAGACGTCACAGCCCAGCTCTACACTGACACACGTCCTCCAACAAGGTCAGACCTATGTCCTGAGGCAGCTCTACTCTGACTTCGCTGGAGGCTCCAGTGCTGTCCCTGCAGTAAAGGACCTCATGGTTCTAAAATCCCAGGTCTTCCTTGACCTAGAGGGCAGATTGTGTTCATATGAAACAGCATCACAGTTATGTTTAATACTTGTAGTTATCCCGGTGTTTACAGTGTACGCTTTTAATGAATCAGAGTCTACCTTCAAATTATATGCACTATGAAGACCTTAGCATAATAAATTCTCAATGTTCCTTCCTAACTTTGTGGTGCTGTTATTAGCGTTAGCACATATTTTACCTCTGTGTGTTCTGTAAACACATGGACAATTGATACTATTTTTACCACTGCCAATTTTCTTTTAGAGAATGTTAAAATAAAAATTATTTAAACTTTCATTTATTTGATTCTTAGTATGTTTTTTGCACAGTATAGATCCAAGTTCTCTCTGGTGTCATAGTCTTTCCTGCCTGAAAAACATTTTATCATGAAATTGATCCACTGATTGAATTGAGTACACAGATGATGTGTACTCAACATTTGTTTGCCTACCCAAGTCTTTATTCTCTTTACTTTACTTTGTGTGTACAATTATGGATTAGTAGTTTCTTTCTTCCTAGAGTCATATTAAAGATACCTTCAAGCTACTACAAGTTCTGCTATGACAATGACTATAATTTTTATCTTCACTTTCTGCATTAATGTTGCTATTATTTCTCTAGTTGCCTTCAAAATTTTTTCTTCTCAGAAATTCAAATATGGCACAACTATATGTATAGGTTTTTGAAAGGCTTGTTGTTTTGGTTACAGATGTATCTGGTTGGATTTCTGATTTATAGGGCTTTATAGTTTTAATTTTCAAATCTATTTATCTTTTTGATATTTTATCAATTTTAAGTTATGTAGCTGGTATCAATCTTAATTTTTAAAATTTATAAACAATTGCTTCTTCAAATAATTCTTTTTTTTATATTAAATACGGGTTTATTGTGAAGATGCTTTCTGGTGGGCAAGTTCACTGGCCCCAAGGACCGAGGCCAGGAAGTTGCCATGGGGAAAGGGGGTGGAGGAGTGGGAACTGAGAGAGGAGAGGAGAAAAAGAGTTCTTTTTTTTTTCAAATCTTTCTTCTGTTCCTTTATGGTCCTATTATGACTTTTGTTGTTTTAAAACATCTTCATCTAAACCAAAGAGCTTACTGTGTGTTTTCAGCACCTGTGGGGTGGTAACAAGCCACCCCAGGTTAGTTCCTAATGTCTTTTTAAGTGTGGCTTTTCCTGTCATGTATTATGTATTATGTATGTATTATTTTAAAATTTTTATATCACCTATATTCTACTAGAATATAAACTAAAAACACACTTTTGATAAATTAACTGACCAATCTCTCTCTCTCTATTTGGGGAGGGCAAAGAAGGGACAGACTGACACTGGTCTCGCCTCTGTCCTGCAGATCTGTGAGGAAGCAGCTCAGCTCTCAGACAGGAGACCGGAGCAGCTTTGTTCTCATCACTATGAACCCCTCCTGCCTGATTCTGTCTTTATAATATCCCAACATCATCTTAAGTCTTACACAGAGCCTTGTGTGTACAGTAACTGTTCAATGTAGACCATGTCACTGTACTTTGGTGATAGGATAGACCATGCATTATGCATATTAAGCTGCCTTTAACTCTCAAAAACATTAATTTTATGTGGCTCAGTCTGGAGGGCCCAGACCGTTGTGGATGGGGCCGTGGCTGGCCTTGTGGTCCTTTGTGCTATAAGAAAGCAGGTTATGCAGGCCACAGTGAACAAGGTAGTAAGCAGCACCCTTATATTACCATTTAGAAGACTCGATCGAGTTCGTTTTCGCTACCAATTAAAGAATCAAAAGGCTGGAAAAATCTTGACAACCTGCTGGTGGAAGAATGCGTTATACACCACCTTTGTTTTTAAGCTGCCTGGCTTTTGTCCAAGGTCAACAAATTAGAGGGACAGAAGAGATGGCTCAGTGGTGAAATGACTTTTGTGCAAGCTTGAGGACCTGAGTTCAAATGCCCAGAACCCACCTGAAAACTAGGCACGGTGCCGATGTGTCTGTAACCTCAGTACCGTGGAATAGGAGGGAGGCAGACAGATCCCAGAGCTGGCTGGACACCAGTCTCACAGAATCAAGAAGGTGTATACACGTGTGAGTGTGCATGAGTTTGGGTGAGAGCGTGTGTGTGTGTGTGTGTGTGTGTGTGTGTGTGTGTGTGTGTGTGTGTGAGATATAGGATGAATTTGGGTATAGAAGCAAATGGGTATGACCTCTCTGGATTTGATGAGAAAACAGTAATCATTCTGCACATTCTGAGTTTTAAGGGTCTAAGATAAAATCAAAAGCTCTGTGACTTTTACAAGAGCAGGGAACATGGTTGCCAGGACATCTGCCTGAAAGGCCAAATGGGCTAACATAGGGAGTACTAGATTTCTGCCCTGTCCACAAAATGAGAGCTCCTGGGAAAGCTTTATAGCTTCTGTGTACATGCAGCCAGCAATGTAGAAAGAGTTGTATGCACATCTGAGCCACAACATCCAGGACAATGGCATAGTTTGACACGCCAAGCATTTTTATGAGACAGACCTTGAGTTGATTCAAATGTGAGTGCACAGCACCCTCCATTAAGTCATCTCACCCATACTTAGCCTCAGAGTTCATACAGTCTTCCACATCAAAAATCCACTTCCTATAAAATGCTTCTAGCATAATTACTGAAAATATGACCATGGTTCCTGTCAGTTACAATCTATTTTTATCTTTAACTTTTTGAAACAGAAATGGTTTCAAGAAGTTGGTGGGAATCTATTAAAATTAATCACTAAAGCTGCAGTCTACTATATGCAGAGAGAGGATGGTTAAGTGCCCCACACAGTAAATCACAAGCAAGAAAAGGCTTTGTTATTTTTATTCAAAATAAACAATGCACTAAGGGGGTTGCCTTCAGGGCCATTTGCCTTCTGCATTCTTTTGTAACACAGCTCTTGGGGCAGCTTTAAAGCCATGACACAGATATAACTACATTCACTGTCTAGATGGCCACTCTCCTCTTGTCAAATGCCCAGGTGTGCTTGAGACTCAGGTAAATGATGATTGGTTTTCAGCAAACTTGACGATCCCTTATCAAAAGCTGGACTAAGCTTGGCCACTGGAGCCTGGAAGGGGTGGTATCTGCAGTAGATCTGTAGGGAGGGTTTTATTCACGTAGGTGCATTAAAAAGTCCACAACAGAAAACACCTTGTCTAAAGCTACCCTTGCCAAGCTTAGATGTTGTCCTCCTGGTGCATAGCCCTGGACAAAACCCATCCAGAGCCAAACACAGCAAGAAGACCGACTCCTGGTTCATAATAAAATTGGGAGATCAGGGAGCTGCTGCTGGGCCTGGGCCTTTCTCAGGACTCCTAGGGATCTGGGCATGCATTGTCCTTTACAGTCATTTAATCGATGTTATTCCCCTGTTGTATCATTTCACCTGATAACAGAACTCCTTACCTATGGCCCTAGGTGTCCTTGGTAATCAAGTTAACAATTGCAATGGTGGTAGGAGAACTATTCTACACCAATTGTTAATCCTGAGATTGGCCAGAAAAACAAGCTCCACCATTTTGAGCCAAATTTAAAGAAATCTTTACATATTAAATATTGACCAAGGGATAGACTTTGCTGAGGACCATTTCCTGGAATTTCCCAGCTGAGAATGGCCTCGAGCCATGTGTTGCAGGGGTTTATAAGGACAAACCTGTAGGACAGCTATTTTCCCACGGGACTTTGATATTTTCTAAAAACTACAACTTCCAGCTTTCCAGGAAGTTACCTGGTCCCTGGGCAGGTGAGGCATACAGGTTAGTTTTGGGCATTACACAACCTTGATCTGTTGTCATCATAATCTCTTCACCTTTATCCATTGTTGCTCTAGTAAGTAGTGTGTGTTATAAATGAGGCATTGCATACCAAGTAATGGGTATAGGCAAAAGTTCTACTGCTATGATCCATTACTAGCTTGGATTCATTCTCCAATGTATTTAAATGAAAGCTGTCTCTGTCTCTGTCTCTGTCTCTGCCTCTCTCTCTCTCTCTATATATATATATATATATATATAATATGATCTATATATGGTATTAAGCTCTTATATTAAACTGACAAGATGATTTCTATTTGAATAGATAGGCATGTTTTATTTGGAAAACACTGGATTTTCACATATTTGTAAGATTCTACACTAATAGGTTAGTTCAATAATACATATGTGAACCCTTCTGTTTAGGGAAAAAGTAAGATCAGGCTGATTTATTAAGGCAGCCTAGTTCAGTAAGTTCAACTTCTCATTCCCACAAGACTCTGTGGCCTGAGTTGGGGCCTGGTTCTCTCAACCATAATGCTTGGTGACTTTCCAGACCTAGCAAAAATGTTTTAAGCAACTATGACTTACAAAGCAACAAGAGGGCACTGCCCTTTAGGAAGAACCAACAATCCTCTGAGGAAGGTAGAAGAAAGAACATCTGGAATTTGAGACAGACAATGCTACTGGAATTTCCAACCCCAATAAACCCATATAAAAACACACAATCAAGTTGTTAGAATTATAAACTATTTGCCTAGATTGGTCGGATACAACACGATACTAACTTATTCCCCAGCTATAAGACCCCCTTCATATTTGCGGTTTCTCCTGGCCACACGGTTCTGGTCCATCGTGCTTCCTCCTCCTGCATCCTCTCTCCCTCCCCTCTGTCCTCTTCTCCTTCCTTCTTCCCCCGCTATTGAACCTACAGTCCCACCTTCCCCCTCCACTGCCCAATCACAGACTCTAGCCTTTAGTGTCCAGTTAAATGGGGAGAAGGTCAAGAGATCACCAGTACTTGATGGACTGCTCGCCTTGGGCAGCTCTCCTGAGGAAGCAAAATTAACATCAGAATGCAAACAGTTTCAGGCCAACACACAGCAGGACTGAACAAAAAAGGAGTGCTGGGTAGGAGAGTTGGAAAAAGAGTGCAGGGGATTGGCAATTACTGAATGCAAGAGAGGATGGGAGACTTCACAGGATGTCCTGGGGCTTAGAGGACAGAGAGTCCAGAGGAGAAGGAAGAAGGAATGAGCCAGTTAAGAATGCCAGCTCCTGAGGGCTCCTGGGCAGACAGAGGAGGCAGCCCCATGTGGGTGGAAAACATCAACAGGAAGCAGGAAAGCTCCTTCCAGATGGCTTGAAGGGCCTTGAACGCCGCAGCAAACACTTGGAATTTCTATCTGTAAGTCGTTCTGAGTTTGGGAGTATCATGATTTGTTCTGTCTTTCCTAGGAGAGGTCCTGGGAATAGAAGGAAATCGTAAAAATAAAGTAATTAATTAAATTAAAAATTTAAAAATAATTGAGAGGGAAAGAAAGTTAAGTGTAGCCTATTATATAAAGGAAAAGCCATCACTGATACAGAAAAGAGAATCTGATTGAATGAAAAGGTTGTCACACATGCATGTGGTATGGCAAACCTACATATCTACAGCTTGGGAGGCTGAGGTAGAAGAGTGGGAGTTTGAGACCAGCCTGAGCTAAATACGGAGACCTTGTCTCAAAAATGAAAAAGAAAGAGCAGAAAAGAGAAGAAGGAGATAAGAGAGGGAAGAAAAAAGATGGGAGGGAAGGGGGCTGCTTTCAAGTGGGGGTAGATCTTATAAATTAATGGTTGAAATTAATTGTAAACGGTGCCAAAGAAAGGGTAAGAACATAAAAGCTAAATAAAGATTGGGGATTCAAACATAAAAATGGCGATTTGGCTTGTGTTTGACCTCACATACTTCTTATTAGAGGCTGGCTCTGCTGTAGTTTACAAGCACCAGTAACTAGTGCGTGTAAAGTACAGCATATGTTTTGGAAAGCAAAATGCTTTTCTTTAATGCTTCCGACTCATAAACGTAATTCTAGGGAACACATAATTTGACTCTTCTATTAGTTCCTTATTGGGGAAGGTGTTCTTTGTAATAAAAAGGCATTTGTCTCATGCTACTATCTTAAATTTATTTTTCTTTTTGAGTTCAGAATATATGGTTTGATTAGAAAGTTGAAGATAGAATGCTCTTAATTAAAGAAAAAATAGCTGACGGAAGATAGTAGTAAGAAAAATATAGTTACAGAAAAATAGCGTCTTCCACTTTAGCAGGGCAGCTACGAGAAGGAGTAGAGCTAGAAATGAGGAACTGGGGACAAAGGGCATTGCCCCACTTCTACAGGACCGTGTGGGCCTTGGTCTTTGCTCTCTCTCTTTTTTTTTTTTTTTTTTTTTGGTCCTTTTTTTTCGGAGCTGGGGGTCGAACCCAGGGCCTTGCGCTTCCTAGGCAAGCGTTCTACCACTGAGCTAAATCCCCAACCCCGGTCTTTGCTCTCATAAAGCTGCCATCTACACATCATTACAGACTGCTTTGCAGACGGTGCATGGCACATGCATATTTCCACTTCAGGAACCCAACAGGGATTGTCTGTCACTATAAAAAAAAAAAAGTCACATCAATTTCCAGCACGGAAACACTGGAAATATGAAGTCAGGATGCCAGGTTAAGGGTTTGCTGAGGTCCACAGATGTCCATTCCCAGACTACAATCTTCTTGCTTTGTTCCCATGGCAGAAGGAATACAGAAGCTCTCAGGGTCTCTTTTCTGAGGACAGAACCACACTCATGAGTTCTCCATGAGGCTACATACTTGTGACTTGGAAATGTGCCAAAGCCTCATCATCACATCACCCTGTGGTCCCAGTTACCACACACAGATTTCAGGAGGAACTAAACATTCCCTCTACAGCACAGATCGCCTAGTGTTTCAGTGGCTCAATCTCAACATTGAGAAAGAAATCTGAGCGTCTAGGTCTTTGGAGAAGGTTGGCTTAGGGTGATGACGACAATGCAGAAGCAGCAGATTGGTCCCTGGTCAAGACTTAGGCTGGGCAGATTGTTCCATGTTTATTCCTAAAAATACACTTCTAGAAAGCTATGTGAGGGCAGGAAACATGGCTCAGAAAGGATAAAAAAAAGCACTTACCACATAAACCTAAAGACCTGAGTGCAAGTCCCAGAGCTCACACAAAGGTAAAAAGATCCAATTCCACAAAGTTGTCCTGATCTTCACACATATGCCAAAATATGTATGCGCCCACACATCCACATACACTATACATACAATAACAATAATTTTTTCAAAAATTTTAAAAATAAATGTGACACGAATACCATATTTTAGTACATTGGACCTTATACAAATTGCACTCAGACAACCAACAGTGTGGCGATCTCTTTGCATATTATTTAGAGTAATGCACATATTGACCAATATGATGTGAGTAATAAATTCCTGTTGTTCATATGAGAAAAGTGAGGCTCTCAGAAGACGAATGGAGGAGTGACAAACCAGCATTGGAGGAGTGAACAGAAAAGTCTGAGTTCCACCTGCTTGTCGTCCAGAAAAGAAGGGGTTATCAACATGAGAGATGAGTAGCAGAGCTAGGCTCACCCAATGGACAGGAAGTGAGGGCTGCAGAAGCTCAGAGAAGTGGGACCAAGGTGGAGGTGGAAGGCAACCTGAGCAATGCAGGTGTCCCCTGCAAAGCTGTATGAGTTCTGTACCATGAGTAGCTTAGGAACAGAAAAGCCCTCAGCACAGTTTTGTGCTGTCTTTCTCGGTCTCACACCTAAGATGTAAACCATTCCTTTGTCTGTATCCAGTCTGTGTATGTCGCCCACCCATGTGCTGCTCCATCACTGTCTGTCCCAAATCTACTGTCACTGCAGCTCTGTGTTCAGATAACCGTTCCATAGAAGCCCATTGCTACCACGGTGCCTGTGTTTTCTCACCACCTTAATCTTACTACGGAGTGGCATTGCCATCTCACATCATCACAGGAAGAGCAGTGCATAGAATATTTTAAGGGTAAAACAGTCGATTGTGTTACTTTTACTGTAGCATACAGTTAAACATGGCTGTTAACCTGTTATTGTGTTTAATTTATAGGCTAAAGTTTATCATCAACATCCATGTACAGAAAAACAGCATGCGTAAGGCTTGGTGCTATTCCCCTGGAGTCTCGCCATGCATTTCCTATAGATAAGAGATTATTAGCACTACCAAAGGACAGAGCACAGCACAAAAATACATACTGAACGCACTTGCCAGGATTAATGTGTTTATGCACACACAGTCCAAAAGGAGAACAAGGAAGTCATCATTTAATCAAAGCCTCCTTAGTAAATGTGTTTTCCATATAGGTACAATTTTCAGCCAACTAAAGCTTAAGTAACAAAGTATTTTTAGTTAAAGCTGTTTTTTGTTGTTGTTGTTGTTGTTGTTGTTGTTGTTTTTTTGGTTCTTTTTTTCGGAGCTGGGGACCGAACCCAGGGCCTTGCGCTTCCTAGGCAAGCGCTCTACCACTGAGCTAAATCCCCAACCCCAGTTAAAGCTGTTTTATATGAGAATATTTCTAGAACATGATAATCCCTGTAAAGCATGGAACATGAGTCCTGGCACACAGAGTTCAGTAAGTGTTAGTAATTTTTAATGTTAAGTGTTTTATGTAAGTGCCTGCCTTAGGAATCAGAGTAAACAGTATAATTACTCATCTTGGTGGCCCAAGGGCATCATAATAAATATTAAGTACTTAATGAGGCTATGAGCACAAGGGCATCTTGGAAGTGACCAGGAATTCTGGGGTTCTTGGCTCCTGCACAGCTCCAGTGCGAGGTCCAGCTAACGGTGGGACTGGCAGTCAGCTGATTACCGCTCACTTTATCGAGCCGTTGGTTCTCACGGCTGTCAATGTGCCCGCACTGCTATTTCTCACCTCACAGTTTCCTACCACCAAGCATCTCTGAGTTGAGACACTGAGGCAATTAAATATTGGAAAAACATACAAACAAGGACTGGACTATTTAACCTACCTCAACCCATTCCCTGATTGTTCAGAAACCCTGAAGTTTCCAGAGTGAAGTCTGTGAGTCTATCCAGGTGCAATGCTGCATATCTATAATAACAGCAATCTAGAGGCTGAGGCAGGAGGATTGCAAGCTTGAGGCCAGCCTGAGCTACACTGTCTCTGTCTCAAAAAATAAAATAAAGGAACAGATAAGAGGCCCAACTGCTCTCCGAACTTTCCTATGCCCTCAGTTTGGATCTCAGGAAAACCTAACTAAGAAGGTTCCCAAAATCAAATGGGTAGTGTCTTAGTTGGGGTTTTTACTATCTTGAAGAGACACCATGGACATAGCAACTCTTATAAAAGAAAATATTTAGTTAGGGCTGGCTTGCAGTTCATAGGTTTAGTTCATTATGGTCATGGCGGGAAGCACGGTGGCAGGCAGGCAGACATGGTGCTGGAGAAATAGCTGAGACTTCTACATCTGGGTTAGCTGGAATCAAGGAAGAGAAACAGAGCAACTGGGCCTGGCTTGAGCATCTGAAATCTCAAAGCCACAGTGACAACTTCCTCCAAAAAGGCCACACCTCCTAACACTGCCACTCCTTATGTGCCTATGGGGGCCATTGCCATGCAGACTGTCACAGATAGGAAGAAAATTTGTGTGTGATTGCCAGCCACTGTCCAGGTACGGGTGGAGCGAGGCACAGCGTGGGAAATGTGCAGAGTGAATGTTTCTGGGAAGTATGACTTCAAGACTAGAAATACTTTCTAAAGTAAACAGTTTGCTCACATGACCACACATCTCTTCCTTTGTCCCTATCCTTTAGAATGCAGAGTTGACATTTAATCAAGAGTCTATCGAAAATAAAGCCCCCATACTGCCGTGCTGGACTTGTGGTTTATCCTTTTCTCTTATTTCAGCCACATCCATTAATGGCATCTTCTGAGAAAAGACTTAAGCGTTTGATTCTTCTGATGTCACACAGGCGCAGGCAGGAAGGAGGAAGGGTCCTGGTGGCTGCCAGTAGAGAACAGGCATGACGACAGGAGTAGTACGGTGCCCGGTCATTTCTGTTGCTTCTGAAGATGCTATTTTAAAGAAGACTCTTCCTCATGATTAAAGGAGATTTTCACACGTAGGACATAGACCAGCAGCTGGTGAATCAGTGACTTGTCATGGCGTTGCTCTGCACATAGGTACAGCGGAGTTCACAGACTGTGATGTGGAGAAGAGACTGTCGGGGTAGTAGGTGTGAGAATCGCACTCTCTTGTTCCCACCAGGATCTCTATATTTTTCTTCCACAGCACTGAAGGGCTCATCCCCACTGTCTCACTGCCTCTTTGTTAAAGTTTATGTTTTTCCCTGTTGAGCTTATCTAATAGGGTACAGCATTCCTAGAGAAGTCAACTTTACTGTCACCTTCTGTCCAGGGCACCCTAAGTACGACACAAGTGGAAGACAGCGCTGAGGGCGCCCCCTGGTGGCTTCTACTGAACCGACTTCATATAATGAGATAATGATGAAAGACTAATTATTTTAAGATTTACTTATTTATACACTGTAGCTGTCTTCAGACACACCAGAAGAGGGTGTCAGATCCCATTACAGATGGCTGTGAGCCACCATGTGGTTGCTGGGAATTGAACTCAGGACCTCTGGAAGAACAGTCAGTGCTCTTAACCACTGAGCCATCTCTCCAGCCCAAGACTAATCCTGAGAGAGGTGCTATACTGTTTAAAGGACTTTCCTTTAAACAAATGTTCATGTGTGATGCTTATTTTATTAGAAAAATTTTATAATCATTTTATAAATAATTGTAATTTAATAGTTACATTATATATTATATATTTAAAAATAAAAATAAAACAATTTAAAAATAAAAGATTAAAAGCAAGGCCCTGGGTTCGGTCCCCAGGCCCGGAAAAAAAAAAAAAAAAAAAAAAAATTCCAAGGTCCTGAGTTCAAATCCCAAAAATGGTGGCTTTTCATGGGTCCGATGCCTCTTCTGGTGTATCTGAAGACAGTGACAGTGTACTTATATAAAAATGTTTTCATGATCTTTAGTTTTAAAAGAAAAATTGTTTTCAGGTGATTACACCTTTGAAGCACATTTTCAGTAGCCTATTCCCAATGTGGTCAGGACTCTAGCTGGAGGACAGGATGTGCAACCTTGCCCAGCTACATGTATTTTACATGACTGTCCTCCCACACAAAAGGGAATCTTCTGATCTGTAGTTTAGGTGCTAAGCATCTGGGTAACAAACCATTTTCTTCGAATAGCCATAGAGCCTTTTGTCATCTCAAATAAATTTCACCTACCTTCTTAGGGAGAGGAGGCAAGAATTCTTCTCCCTTTTTTGGCAAGGGTTTTGTATTTATATTCTTAATACAATTTCCCAGTATTACTTTATCCATAATTTAGTTAATGTACTTTAATTTTCTGGTAATAAACAAATTTATAGTAGATCAAGATGACTAGAAGGAAGAAATATGCATCACACTTGACGACAGTTTTCCAAAGCAGACTCTGTTAACTGTGAATGTGTGCATCTGAAAGCTGCTCTCTTAACTTGCTGATACAAAATTAATTGCTGAGCACACTCCAGAGAAATAATACTTTCTAATTTATTGTTTGCTAGTGTGAATTTCATGAAATGACAAATTGAAAAGGAGGTTTTCCTGTATACTGTGCTTCCTGGGAGTTAGATGGTCAGGAAGTGATATGAGCAGCCACAACAACGTAGTTGAGTTAAACGACACTCAGTGCACGGAGAATTGTGTAGGAACAGCACAGAACCCAGACACGTCCTCCTTACACTGTGAGTCAGCTTAGGTGTTTTACACTATTCAGTATAATGTGGATTCTAAGAAAACACATTGAATTACTAGGAAATCCTGATCTCTGCACACATTAAAGACCAGAATTCATTACCTGTTCATCAGACAACATTACCAAGGAGAAGCGGTGCAAGACCTCAGAGATGAATGACAGTTCATGCTTCGCGTGATGTAGAACACAGGAGGGAAAGCTTTAAGGAAAACCTGCAGGACTCTTCTTTCCCTGCTCATCACTAACATAGCCAAAGGCTTGGAATTAAACATTTCAAAAACTAACAGTCACATAACAGGGATCTTTCTGGAATTGCTTTGGTGTGTCAGCAGCAGATCTCATGTTCTGATGCTCTGTTGAATGGCAAGGAGGTGGACATGGAGGATGGTCTAGAAAAACTGCCATGTGAATCTTAAAGATACTCATTTCTACCCTATCCAATGTGTATCTGTGTTTAAAAAAACACTAGTGTTTAAATAAAATAAACACTATCAGAAGCTGGAGGGAAGAACCTTGGAACCCTCTCTTACACCTCATAACACGACGGGCTTGGTCCTCTTTGACCAAGAATCATTTAATCTGTTAGAGCAGCTCCTGGAGTGATGGAGTCTGGCTTGAGAGGGCCTTTACTGTGCTTTAATCTCTAGTTCCTCTTGGTCATTTTGGTGCCTCTTTCTGTCTCAAGTGAAACAGCAGTGATGCCTAGGTTTACTCCATATCCCTACAGTAATGGGCTTCCCAGAGCTAACAGAAGTGGAGGCGTGAACATACTCTCTGGGTCTACTCCTCAATATTGTCATCACCTTAGCAATTTCCCAAAGGCTAGACAGTTAATTTGTAGAACAGGGATCCACAACCATGGATTTCTGCTTGAAAAACCTGGGCATGATATACACACCTATAATCTCAGCCTTCAAGAGGAGGAGGTAGGAGGATTTTCAATTCAAGATTACCCTGGGTTACATGTGATATTCTATGTTAATACATCACTGTCCTCATGGAAAAAAGGGAAATGGAAAGGAAAATGAGATGTAGCAGGATATAGATGAGGAAAAATGGAAGGAGAGAGGAGAAGAAGGAAGAAGAGACATTGAAAAGTTTTTGGTCTGGAGAGATGGCTCAGTGGTTAAGAGCACTGGCTGCTCTTCCAAAGGTCATGAATTCAATTCCCAAAAACCACATGGTGGCTCACAACCATCTGTAATCTCCCTCTTCTGGTGTATCAAGGACAGTGTGGTCATATACATAAGATAAATAAATCTTAAAAAAAAACTCTAAAAAACCAAAAAATGTTATTTCTGTATCAGACATGCAGAGATCTGCTTGTCACAATTTCCTAATAATTCAATGTGTTTTCTTAGAGTCAACGTTGTATTGAATATTGTAAAACATTAAAATAAAACAATGATTTACGGTGTAAGGAGGATGTGTCTGGGTTCTAAGCTATAACTACATAATTTTACAAAGGAGACCTGGCCATCCCTAGATGTGATATTGATGAAGGGGCCTGGAACTCAAGTATACAGAGAACTGACTGAATGCTGACTGTTACGTACACCTTATGGTCGGCAGAGTTCTTCTTGAGGCAGAGGAGGGGGAAGAGCGTCGGCGGAGGGTAAGACTTTGTCTTATGAGATACAGGGGTTGCTGTATAATAAAAGGTTTACTTATCTAAGTTACTGTAGTTAACCTGCTTTCTGCGTTCCTCTGAGGCCAGAAACTGCAGTCTCTGGCACTTAGCACCTCTTCCCAAAACAGCAGAGGATTGAGTAAATAGCCATTTACTATCTCAGCAAGAACTTCTGGGCTCTAACTTTCAGCCTGTTAGTCAGAAGTCACAGAAAGAAAAGGGGACACTTAGAAAAGTGATTATAATGTTGATTACTAAGTTGTAAAAAGTTTTCTTATGAAAGCTAGCTAAGGGGGAAAGTAGAAAGATCCTAAGGAGAGGGGGGAAAAAGTTCGAACGGAAAAAAATATTCCTCCTCTTTCTTTGTCCTCAGTACTTAAACATCTTTCAGAACACAGGATCACATGTTACAAAGTTCATTGAAAGTTCATATGAAAGATCGAATCATAAATTGAAATAGAAGTTTACAACAGGGGTTGGGGATTTAGCTCAGTGGTAGAGCACTTGCCTAGCAAGTGCAATGCCTGAGTTCGGTCCCCAGCTCCGGAAAAAAAAAAAAAGAAGTCATCTATTTGTCTACACAGCATCACTGCGAGACAGTATATCTTCGTAGATTTGCATAGATCTGCTCCAAAGGGGGTGTGTGTGTGTGTGTGTGTGTGTGTGTGTGTGTGTGTGTATATATATATATATATATATATATATATATATAAGAAAAGCCCTTTAATAGCAGGAATCTTTCCTAAAATGAACCCCTTATAGCCTTGCTTTTAAGGGTGAACCAGCTGCAGATTATATAATAATCTGAGGCCGGCCATCTCAGGATGATCACCTGCTAGTTATTAGCTCGTCCTGTTATGGCTCCTGACACCTTTTGGAAATTGTCAAGGTGATAATCAGAATCTAAGGCAAGAGTCATTAATACAGACGAGTCTGGCCCATGTGTGGTTAGACAGGGTCAGTGTGAGGGAGATGGCACAGAGCTAAACAGTGATCACCAAGAGCCCTCCCTCTCGTCTCTTCAGTAGCCTGCTCTATGACAAGAGTTGTCAAGAAGGCGAAACCCAGAGATAATAACCTTCATTGCTCTCTGCTTTTTAACTTTTTTCTGAGGATATCTGTTGGGAGGCCACCTACAGGAAGTACATTAAACTGCATCCACCGTAAACCCGACCGATCTCCCCCCTTCTTGCACAGCAAGTGCCCATCACTCACAGGTGCATTAGTATTTTTCAAGGGAGGACACAGGGAGAAAGGTGGGATCCACTTCTCCTGCTTGACATAGGGCAGCCTATTTGTGGTCTGATGGAGCAAGATTTCTTCTTTTCAAAGCAATGAAACATCTACTGCTGTGCGCTAAGGAGCAGAGCTTTTGCTCAGTGTCTTCATTACCTGCCCAGGAACTTGAGTTTAGATACGACCATGGACAGAATCCCCAGGATGGCACAGTGGCTATAAGGACAAGTAGAGAAGCGTCATTATCATTTGCTCTGCATCACTAGGTGATGCCCTCATCAGGTTATGATGTAGCAAGAGGCCCTAATCAGGCACTGTTGCTGTGTTCTTTAAACTCCAAGACTCCACGGTCAAGAGCCCAACAAGTCTGTTTTCTTTAAAAAATTGCCCAGCTGTGGCATGTGGTTAAAATTACAGAAATGAACTAAGATAGTATTTTTTTGTTTTGTTTTCTAGTCAACTTGAGTACAGAAACTTTAAGGGATATAAATATAGATTTAATGAATGTATTTAGGGCCAGTGAAATGTCTCAGTGGGTTGATGGTTTGAGTTTTAGCTTCATAATAGATATGGTGGAAGGAGAGAACTAACTTCTTAATGTTGTCCTCTTGTCGCTACATGTGCACTGTGGCACTCACATTTGTGCAAGTAGGAACTCCACCTGCATAAGTAAATAAATATTTTTTTTTCGGGGCTGGGGATTGAACCCAGGACCTTGCGCTTCCTAGGCAAGCGCTCTACCACTGAGCCAAATCCCCAACCCCTGTAAATAAATATTTTAAAGTCATTTTATTTTGTAAAACATTTAGCTCAACAATATTAATGAATGTTTACTGATTTAGCGACATGGAATCATAAATCACATGCAAGACTGTATTCATTCAATAATATTAATTTTTCTACTTTTGTTTCAAGTTTTATATTAACTTTTCATGTGACTATTGGCTATAGTATTTTTATAATTCCACTGTCAATGTTGAGACTCTTACAAGCATTCTAAAGTGCATGACTTTTGGTTCTGACCTAGGGAAGGCTGTGGCCGTGCCAACTAGAAAAAAAGTTCAAACCACAAGCTTCCTTTGACTGGAAAATGAGCTCAAACCATAAGCTTCTACCTTATGATTGACTAAGGAAGGTGATTTTTTTCATTAATCCTATCAAAAACTTCAGAATTTGAACAATTACCCCTTTCTTAATTGATGTTTAAAGTCTGTGTACAGTGACTTTCAACAGTTCCAATGTGAGGTCCTTACACTGATTATTAACCCTTTCTCAGATGGATTTCCTTTTTTTTTTTTTTAAATAAATGATCTCTCAAGTGGCCTCTGTTAACACCCTAAACTGACATTATTGAAGGTGTTTCCAGAGTTCAATGTCTAAAATAATTTAGTTGTGATCACATCCTACATTGTGAATCTTTGTAGTGACTTGACATTAGATGCTTCTTCCTAATGAGTAAACTTTAGGAGAGGAAAACCAATATTGTCTTCTTGTAGGGGACATAGGATGTGGTCATTGTTGATCATCACGAGGACAAACTACTGAGCTTCCTGACTTGGGTGCTGAGAACAGAACACAGATCCCCTGAAAGATCAGCAACTGCTCTTAATGTTTTAATCACTTCTCCAGCCCCCAAACACATTTTAAATACCACAGCATATTTTAAAAAATAACAAAAACTGGACAAATCTCTGCTGAAAAAGGTAAAAAAAAATTGCTAAAAGTAGAGCGTAGAAAGGGACAGATGAAAAATAGGCAATTGAAAGATTGCCTACCAACGAATACATTCAGGCTAGCTGTCATTCTTCCCTTAGGTGTCCCGTTATATTCTGCTTTCCATATTTTGTAATACATATACTTACTTGGAGCCTTTTAATAAAGAAGCTATGTCTTTTTTTCCTAATTTGAAGCTCCTGGAAGTTTCTCTTTGAATTTGATATTTTGGTATTTCTCTGATAAAAGCAGCTCACTTTGGACTTTATTTTATTTTGTTTATATATGACTCATGATTTGTTTGTAGTCTGAAATATTAAGACAGTTTCTTCAGCCCGTCGTCCCCCACTAAGCGGTCCCAAAAGATTCAAAGTCCAAGATGACAGCCCTCAAGGACCAGCTGATTGTGAATCTTCTTAAGGAAGAACAGGTCCCCCAGAACAGATTACAGTTGTTGGGGTTGGTGCTGTTGGCACGGCTGTGCCTTCCGTATCTTAATGAAGGGCTTGGCTGATGAGCTTGCCCTTGTTGATGTCATGGAAGACAAGCTAAAGGGAGAGATGATGGATCTCCAGCACTGGCAGCCTTTTCCTTAAGACACCAAAAATTGTCTCCAGCAAAGACTATAGTGTGACTGCGAACTCCAAGCTGGCCATTATCACGGCGGGGGCCCATCAGCAAGAGGGAGGGAGAGAGCCGGCTCGATTTGGTCCAGCGAAACGTGAACATCTTCAAGTTCCTCATTCTGAACGTGGTCAAATACAGTCCACAGTGCAAGCTGCTCATCGTCTCAAATCCAGTGGATATCCTGACCTACGTGGCTTGGAGAATCAGTGGCTTCCCCAAAAACAGAGTTATTGGAAGTGGTTGCAATCTGGATTCGGCTCGGTTCTGTTACCTGATGGGAGAAAGGCTGGGAGTTCACCCGCTGAGCTGTCACGGGTGGGTCCTGGAGAGCACGGCGACCCCGCTGTGCCTGTGCGGAGTGGTGTGAACGTCGCCCCATCTCCCTGAAGTCTCTGAACCCAGAACTGGGCACGGATGCAGACAAGGAGCAGTGAAGGAGGCTCACAAGCAGGGGGTTGACAGTGCACATGAAGTGATCAAGCTGAAGGGTTACACATCCTGGGCCATTGGCCTTTCCGTGGCTGACTTGGCCGGGAACATAATAAAGAACCTTAGGCGGGTGCATCCCATTCCCACCATGATTAAGGGTCTCTATGGAACCAATGAGGACGTCTTCCTCAGCGTCCCATGTATCCTGGGACAAAATGGAATCTCAGATGTTGTGAAGGTGACACTGACTCCTGACGAGGGCCTGAAGAGAGTGCAGATACCCTCTGGGGAATCCAGAAGGAGCTGCAGTTCTAAAGTCTTCCCAGTGTCCTAGCCCTTCACTGTCCAGGCTGCAGCAGGGTTTCTATGGAGACCACACACTTCTCATCTGAGCTGTGGTTAGTCCAGTTGGGTTGAGGTGGTCTGGGGAAAATCTCAGTTCCACAGCTCTACCCTGCTAAGTGGTACTTGTGCAGTGGTAACCTGGTTAGTGTGACAGTCCCACTGTCTCCAAGACACACTGCCAACTGCGTGCAGGCTTTGATTACCCTGTGAGCCTGCTGCATTGCTGTGCTCCGCACCCTCACCAAACAAGCCTAGGCCATGAGTTCCCAGTTAGTTATAACCTGGCTCCAGTGTGTAAGTCCATCATGCATATCTTGTGCATAAATGTTCTACAGGATATTTTCTGTATTATATGTGTTTGTGGTGTACATTGCAATATTATGTGAAATGTAAGATCTGCATATGGATGACGGAACCAACCACTCAAGTGTCATGCCAAGGAAAACACCAAATAAACCTTGAACAGTGAAAAAAAAAAAAAAACAGTTTCTTCAAACATTGCTTTTACTCATTCCTTGCTATTTTATGTCAAATCATCTCTATTTTATGTGTTTGTTGTCCATTTCATATTTCTATGGATCTATGCTCCATTTTAATTGCACTTGTGTACATGCGAATCTCTCCCCCGCTTCCGTGTGTGTGTGTGTGTGTGTGTGTGTGTGTGTGTGTGTGTGTGTGTGTAGACCTCAGTAGTGCATGCTGAGATCAGAAGACAAGTCGAGGAAGTTACTTCTCTCTTTCCATCATATGTGTCCCAGGAATTGAACTCGGGTCATTATACTCAGTGGCAAGTGGCTTAAGCTGAGCCACCTTGCTGTCCCTGATTAAACACTTTATTGCACCAGGATTTTTTTCCAAGACAGGATTTCACTGTGTAGCCTTGATTTCCTGGAACTTGCCTTGTAGAGCATGGTGGCCTCGAACTCAGAGACGTCCAGAGTGCTGGGATTAAAGATGTGCCCCGCATCACCTGGCTACAACAGGATTCTTAATTCTTAATTCTTTTGCTTACTTTACAACCCAAACACGACTAAGTTGCAAAGACTTACCTGATAATGACACACACTTCATCACTAGAATATATTTTATGCAGACAGGTACTGTAAAATGCTGACATAAATCCATGAGCCTATGACTTTAATGGGATTACCTATTTCTTAGGAGACACTCACTGAAGCCTATAAGATTTTTTTCTTGGAATATGTTAACCATTTCTAAACTAAGGTTCCTCAGTTGTAGTATTAAAAAGAATTTGAAAGGTATGAGTCTCCTTTTCCTTTGCCTTGAAGTCTGATGAATGCAGTCATCACTAGAACTTGTTCAAAAAATGTATTCACTACAACTTTCATGGAGGTAAAACATCTTTTCTTCTTTTAAACATGGCAGCATGAGACATGTACAAGCATCACAAACCAGGAGTGAAATATTAATTGTTACTGAATGGCTTCATAACTGTTTACAATTTGGAAGCAAGTGTTGTTTTACCCTGTAATTTTAGGATGAATTTATTAAGAAACATTATCAAGGGCTGGAGAAATGGCTCAGCGGTTAGGAGCACTGACTGCTCTTCCAGAGGTCCTGAGTTCAATTCCCAGCAACCACATGGTGGCTCACAACCATCTGTAATGAGGTCTGATGCCCTCTTCTGGTGTGTGTGAAGACAGCTACAGTGTACCCATATACATAAAATAAATCTTAAAAAATGTTCTTTAAAAAAATAAACATCAAACCTATTCTCAAAGCTATTTGGTTTCTAATAATGGATGTACTGCAGTTCTTTCTGTTCAAAAACACTGTGTCCCTGAACTTTAAAAGAAAAAAAAAAACCTGCACTAAAATTTTGCCATTGGCTGATGTACAGCAGGGCAGGGTAAAATCGATAGGGGTGACTGGAATTTCCCCTCTGCCCTCTGAAGGTTTGCTGGAATAAAATGTCTAAGATAAATTAAATGGGAGAAAAGTGTGTAACTGCATTAGTGTCCTTAAGCATCCCAACGTGATTCAGAAGCTTTTGGGCCCCACTCTAACTAAGGGAAGTGAGATACAGGAAATGTCAGAGAACAGCATGCTGAGTTTTCTCTTGTTTGAGATTTTTTGTTTTTTTTTGTTTGTCAACCTCACAAAGTGAGGCCTCATCTTCAAAGAAGAATTCTTTTTTTTTTTTTTTTTTTTTTTTTTCTAGAATGATTGGCCTGTAATCTCATTGTTTTTTTTTTTTTTTTTTTTTTTTTTTTGATTAATTATTGATGTGAGATTTCTCAATGAATTTGGCAAAATCCCCCCCTTCCTTATGGGTAGGGAGTCCTCCCCACCCCTCCCCATTGCCGATGAAAAAAAGTCTAGTTCAACCATGGGGAGTCAAGCAAGGAAAGGGCCTTCCTTCCATGGTCTCCTAGGATATTCATTGCTTCCAGGTTCCTGCTTGCCAGGGTTCCTGCCCTGATTTCCCTTCATGATAGACTATAAGTCCCTGTGAGACAGAATAAATAAAACCATCATTGTTGGATCATGAGTTTATCCAACATAAAAACAAATTAGAACAAACAGTAAAAATACATTTAAGGAAAGTCCAGGCTTGAATTACAATAGTTTTGGGACAACGCTCTGTATTTGCTCTGTAAACTGGTGGGGAATACTGTGTCCAATTTTTTGAAAACATCCCCCCCCCCCAGGGTGGCTCCATTACTTTGCTTCATCAAATCTGACTGAAGGCTGAGGTGGCTCTTAGAGGTTGCACTGTGCATGGCGTTTAGATCTTAATTACTAAATCTTCAACCTGTTTTAATCTTTTTTTTCCCAGCATCTGTTGTTTGTGATAGTCCAAAGAAGGTAATGTGATACAATTTTAAATCAGGTTTTCATTTCTTCACTAAAAGAAGCAGTTTGGGATGGAGAGATGGCTCAGTGGTTACCAGTATGTCACAGACTACCATTGAAGAGGATAAGGCCTGGTTCCAAGCACCCACATTGAAGGTTCATAAAGCTGCTTCTAACTCCAGTAATATTCCATTGTGGGGCCAGACATTTTCTGTATCTAGTCTCTGAGGGGCTCCTTTCCCACACATACTAAAAATAAGGAAAATAATTTAAAAAAGAAAAAGCAGTTGTCAGCTTGCTTTAATATTGTATTTTATATGAAAATTTTTGTTTTTTAAAAAAGATAAAAAGGTGGGTTGAAGATTAGCAAAGTTAAAAGTTAGCAAGACCAAGTGAAATGGTGTCATTGAAATCAACCCAAAATCCTAATTGCTAGAGTTGTCTTAGTCTTGGACTCTCATTATTCCTAATGGTGTGAAAAAATAGTTTTAACATGAGAGACTTTCATCTACTCTGCATATATAACAAATAACACCAGTAACAGAAATATTAATGGTTGTTTATCTGGAAAACAAATTAGACAGGGCCTGCATAGTAAAAACCATTTCACCCCTAATTTTGCAGCAATCCTGAAAGGTATGGCTATGTAGTCAGTTTTGCAGATGAAGGTTCTAGGACTCTGCCTAGCACTGCATTGGTCTGGGACTCAGAGCTGGCATCTGAGTCCCTCAACATTGAACTCTAAGTGTTGTGTTGTTTACCGCTTACCCTGTCTTGAGGCAGCTCGCCATTCCAGGAGTCAGAAACTGATGTTTGTTACATGAAACTTTAGTTTAAATATCTAAACAAGTACTGAGCATATTTTCTTATGCCAACATGAATTTAAACATCTCCCCACAGCCAAAGATGACACAAACATTTAGTGAAGAAAAGATTCTTTCATGTTGCAGGCCACCACCAGTGCAGCCAGGGTTTCACACACCCCAGCCTCAGGGACAAACCTTAAGAAAAAGACATTTGCAGACAAAGGAAGCATTTAATGCTGACTTCATGTGGAAGTACATGTGATTAATCAACCCAAAAGGATAGGCATAAAATTTCATCCTGTAAAGTTTTATAAAGGAAAGTGAACTAAGTAAGTACTGCCTGGGAGTTAGTGCCGTGCAGAGCACTCGGGCTTCTCTAAGATTCTCAGTCCTTCAGAGCCAACAGCTGCCTCCATTACACGAAGACGCTCAAAGGAGTTTCCTTTGAGATTTCAACAGATCCTTTAGAAAAGACCCTGGTAGACATTTTAATGTTACTTTATTTTTAAGATACACATATATAAATGCAGTGAAACAGTTAAGAAACTGAGCAAAGTAACATCGCTGTTACTGAGTTGCAGCTATACAGAGCCCAGCCTTCCTATCACTTTATGGTGAGGGAGGACCTTTTATTTATTATTCTTGTAAAATATACATACTATGAAAGCTATCATTTTTATCTTTTTAAGTTAATAGTTGAGTGGCATTAAGTACATTCACAGTATTGTGGGATTATGATTCCCATCCATCACCAGAATTCTTTTACCATTTCAAACTGAAATGCTACACCTAATACTCTCACTTCTCCCTCTCATAGCTCTTGGCAACCACCATGCTACTTTCCATTGCTACCAATTTGATGCCTCTAGGCTCCTTGTACAAATAAAATGTAATTTGTCTCTTGGCAACTGGGTTAGTTCCTTTTGTGTAAAATCCTTGGGGCACCTATGTTCTGGCATGTGCCACAGCTTTTTGTCTGAATTATCCACCATCTGCATACAGTGTGTGCATGCATCTCTTGGCCAAATGCTGACGTTGTATATTGTTCCTCAGGTAACATTCATCTTGTCTTTGAGGTCAGGTCTCTCACTTGAGATCAATAATGTACGATAGGCTGTCTTGACAACAAATCCCAGGGCTCCACCTGTCTCCACCTCACCAGAGCTGGGCTTCCATATGCCTGACCAGTGTTTTAGAGCTTTGCTCTGTGTGTGTATGTATATGTGTGTGTGTGTGTGTGTGTCTGTGTGTTTCTAAAAATAGCTTGGATCTATAGTAAAGTTTTCAAAAATGTTTTAATATTTATTATACACAACAATTGGATTTATTATAGTGTTTTCATGCATGTATTAATGTATTTTGACAATATTCCCCAACCCCCTTAATTTCTCTTGGGGTTGCATTGAATCTGTAGACTGATTTTGAAAGTATGGCCATCCCATGAGTATACAAGGCCTTTCCATCTTCTAGCGTCTTTAATTTCTTTCTTCAGTATCCAAAGATTTCATTATAGAGGTCTTCCACTTCCTTAGCAAGGTTTAATTCAAGAAATTTTTAACTTGGATTTTTAAAGTGCTATGAATGGGATTACTTTCCCTGATTTCTTTCTCGGTATATTTTTCATTTGTTTGTAAGAGGGCTACTGACTTTTATATGTCATTTTTGTATTCTGCCATTTTGTTGAAAGTATTTATCCTTTCTTTAGGTTTTCTGGTAGAGTCTTCAGAGTCTTTGATGTATAGAATTATATCATCTGTAAATAGGGATAATTTGACTTCTTCCTTTCTTTTACTTGCTTTATATTGTTCTAAGATTTTTCAGTACCATCTTGAGTAAGAGTCAGGAAAGCAGGAACCCTTGTTTTCTCCATTTAATATAATGTCAGCTACAGGCTTGCCATATACATTACTATGGTGAGATATGTTTCTTATATTCTGAGCTTCTTTGGATGTTTGACATGATTGATACTGATTTTGTCAAAAGCCTTCCATGCCTATCTCTTGTCATTTGATTTCTATTCTATAAAAAACAAAAGATCATGTGTGAAATTTATTGACATATTGAGTCAGCACTACATCTCTGGAACAAACCAGCTTGATCATGGTGAGTGATTTTTTGATATATTATTGAATTGAGTTTGCAAGAATTTTTAAAGAAATTCTGCATATATGTATATTTATATTGGAGATTGGTCAGCAATTTTTTATTTAGTTTTTTTTTTTAATCTGGTTTTAGTACCAGGCTGATACTAGCTTCATAAAGAGTTTGGTAATATAGCCTTCCTTTGCTAATTAATAGAATGGTTTGAGAAGCATTTGTGTTAGCATTTAATTGAAGGTCGGGTAATTTTTAATTGGTAGATATTTGATCACTGCTTCACTTATATTGCTTTCTACAAAGCTGCTCAATTTTTTAAATATCTTCATGATTTACTTTGGGTAGGTCATATACATATAGAAATCTATGAGTTTTATTTTAGTTTTCCAATTCATTAAACTATATCCCCCCGCCCCCCGGAGCTGAGGACTGAACCCAGGGCCTTTACTGAGCTAAATCCCCAACCCAAGGTATATGATTCTTAAAGTAAGACCTAACAATTTTTTTGAAATTACATTAATGTATATGGAATTAGATCTCCTTACCCTCCAGTTTATTTACTTTGAGACTTTTCACGTTGATATTTTTGCATGTTTTCAGAACTTTATATGTGAATACCATATTTATATCATTTGATCCCTTCCTTTCCATCAAAATCCACCTATCTCCTCCCTCAAATTCACTTTTTTTCCCTTTAGTTCTTTGTAACCCTAACACATAACCCACCAACCCTAACTGTAAACTTTAACTTTCTAACCCTAACCCTTAACCATAAAGTAACCCTAACCCCTAAATCTAACCTAACCCTAACCCCCTAACCCTAACCCCCCAACTGTGAGCCTGATCCTAACAACCCTAACCCCCCTAAACACTAACCATAAAGTAACCCTAACCCTATCCCAACCCTTAACCTTAACCCATAACCCTAACCTAACCCTGTAACCCAAACCATTCCCTGATGCCAACCTTGTATAGTAACTCTAACCAACACTAGCTTAAACCTAAACCTACATTCTGTATCAGTTGATACAATTCAACCACAAAAGGAAAGCTCTGTGGGACCCTGTGAATGGCACCCTGGTTTCTGGTTGAGCTAAGGTTTGAATCCCTGGTGACCCTGAAAGGGATGATAGGCGTTTTGCCTGACCCTCAGGAAACCATGTCCATCACTAGATGCAGCCCTCCACAGATTTGTGACCATCAGTCATGTAAGGGGAACACCAAGTCCCTCCACAGGTAGAGGATGTCAGGTCTTGTAGCCTCAAGACAAATCTCCATTATAATGAGGTACCTAAAGGACTAGAGGTCTAGTCAATGAACTTTCCTTCCCAGACACTCCTCCCTGCAAAAGGTATTTAATCTCAGGTCCACCCTGAGAAGTCGGGTAAGGTCTTACTCATCCACTTCCCGCCATGACAATAAATGTCTTAAAGCCATGGACTGTCTCTTTTCATCAGGATCCGCCCTTGGGGAGCCGTATAGCTCTTCGCCTAGAGCCTAACCTACCTCAGGCCTTTCTGTGCTCCCAGTGGTGGCCACCACCATGCTCAGGCCTACCACCACCAATGACTATCTCTGTTCTCAGCTCTACTGCGGCTTCCAGCATCACCCGGATGCCCAAGAGTCCAAAAGCCCAACTCCTTGCAGGCCCAGGGACCCTGGAGCCAGATCCAGCTGTGTCCTGTACCTGACTGTGCTTCCTCCACACACCCACCCCAGCCTTGTTCAGCAGCTTCCCTACAGGTGTGACACCTGCCTGGTGGCAGCACGGTGTAAGTGGGGTCAAACTTCCCACATCCTGCCTCCCTGAGCACCTGACCCCAGTGGCAAAGCAGACATGGGACCCATAAACCTACAAAGCTCCTATTTCTAAATTCTGATTCATTGAAAAATTCAAGTATATTTTTTCATAGACGTTTTAAAATTTCAAAATTAAAAGCTATGAGGTCAAATATAGATCAGTAGCTCTAACCCTTAAATCCTAAAGGCTTAAGTACAATAAAAAAAAAACTTGTCATTTGCATTGGTCTAGTGTTTTGAGGTATGTTATCAAGCAGACCTTATAACAAAAAGGCTTTACCATATTGAGTACATTCATAAGGTTTCTTCAGTCTGCATTCTTTTCTGCATTTGGAGATAACTGTGAAGGGCAAAGGCTTCCATTCATAGGAATTTCCCTTCCATAAGAATACTTTCATTACGAGGACTACAGAAATGTGCAAAGGTCTTATCATATTCAATACATTCATAGGGCTTCTCTCCAGTGTGATTTCTTTCATGCCTTCAGTCTGAATTTGGGGTTTATTGCTGTGAAAAGACACCACAACCAAGGCAACTCTTATAAAAGACAACTTTTAATTGAGGATGCCTCACAAATTCAAAGGTTCAGTCCATTATCATCAAGGAGGGAAGCATGGCAGTGTCCAGTGCTGAAGAGCCATAAAGCCCAACCCCACAATGACACAACTCCTCAAATAAGGCCACATCTTCTAGTAGTGCCACTTTCCCATTGGTCAAGCACATCCAAACCACCACCGTTGAAGATCACTGTGACTGGCAAAGGCATCACCACATAGGTTACATACATATGGTCCCTTTCCATGAGTTCTTTTATATATTTGGAGATTACTTGGTAATGAAAAGGCTTGACTTCAGTGGTAACATTCACAGAGTTTTTCTCCAGCATATATTCGTCTATGAATTTGGAAAGTACTGATCTGAAATATGACTTTACCATTTTGATCACATTCACAGGGTTTTCTCTCCAGTATGTGTTCTTTTATATCTTTGGAGATATCTTTGGGTCTCTTTACAGTATGAATTATTTCCTGCCTTTGAAGTTGCACATGAAAGGGATTTACCACACTGATTACATTCATAAGGCTTCTTCTCTCCAGCACATTCTTTTCATGTATTTGGAGACTATGGTATTGTGAAAAGGATCTATCACATTCATTATATTTCCAAGGTTTCTCCAGTATGCTTTCTTTTATGCTTTTGGAGATTAATAGGTTGTGAAAAGGCTTTACCACATTGACTACATTCATAGGGTTTCTCTCCAGTATGCGTTCTTTTATGGTTTTGAAGAGTACTATAACATGCAAAGGCTTTACTACACTGATTACATTTATAGGGCTTTTCTCCAGTATGCTTTTTTTTATGTATTTGAAGATAATTATGATATGCAAAGGCTTTACCACATTGATCACATTCATAGGGTTTTTCTCCAGTATGTGTTCTTTTATGGTTTTGAAGACTATTGTGACAGGCAAAGGCTTTACCACATTGATTACATTCATAGGGCTTTTCTCCAGTATGTCTTCTTTTATGGTTTTGGAAATTACTATGATATGCAAAGGCTTTACCACACTGATTACATTCATAGGGTTTCTCCCCAGTATGTGTTCTTTTATGGATTTGAAGATAACCATGATATGCGAAGGCTTTACCACATTGATCACATTCGTAGGGTTTCTCTCCAGTATGTGTTATTTTATGTATTCTGAGATTATGTAGATTTGAATAGAATTTACCACATTGATCACATTCATAGGGTTTTTCTCCAGTATGTGTTCTTTTATGGTTTTGAAGAGCATTGTGACATGCAAAGGCTTTACCACATTGATTACATTCATAGGGTTTCTCTCCTGTATGTGTTCTTTTATGGTTTTGAAGATTACTGAAGCATGCAAAGGCTTTACCACATTGATTACATTCATAGGGTTTTTCTCCAGTATGTGTTCTTTTATGATTTTGAAGAGTACTATGACATGAAAAGGCTTTACCACATTGACTACATTCATAGGGTTTCTCTCCTGTATGTGTTCTCTTATGTATTCGAAGATAATTATGATATGCAAAGGCTTTACCACATTGATTACATTGATAGGGTTTCTCTCCAGTATGTGTTCTTTTATGGTTTTGAAGACTACTGTGACATGCAAAGGCTTTATCACACTGATTACATCCATACGGCTTCTCTCCAGTATGTGTTCTTTCATGAATTTGAAGTCCGCCATGATATGTAAAGGCTTTACCACATTGCTTACATTCATAAAGTTTCTCTCCAGTATGTGTTCTTTCATGACTTTGAAGACTACTATGACATGCAAAGGCTTTATCACATTGATTACATTTATAGGGTTTCTGTCCACTATGTGTTCTTTTATGGCTTTTAAGAATACATGGTTGTGAATAGGAATTACCACATTGATTACATTTATAGGGCTTCTCTCCACTATGTGTTCTTTTATGGTATTGAAGACTACTGATAGATGCAAAGGCTTTACCACACTGATTACATTCATAGGGCTTCTCTCCAGTATGTATTCTTTTATGTATTCGGAGACTACTGTGACATAAAAAGGCTTTACCACATTGATTACATTCATAGGGTCTCTCTCCAGTATGTGTTCTTTTATGGATTTGGAGATGACTAGAACATACAAAGGCTTTACCACATTGATGACATTCATAGGGTTTCTCTCCAGTATGTGTTCTTTTATGTATTTGGAGATGACTGTGTCGTGAAAAGGCTTTATCACATTGATTGCATTTGTAAGGTTTCTCTCCAGTATGAATTCTTTCATGCCTTCGAAGCTGACCATGGCATGCAAAGGCTTTAGTACACTGCTTACATTCATAGGGTTTCTCTCCAGTATGTGTTCTTTTATGTATTCGGAGATAACTGTATCGAGAATAGGCTTTATCACATTGATTACATTCATAGGGCTTCTCTCCAGTATGTGCTCTTTTATGTATTTGGAGACTGCTGTGTAAAAAGGATTCACCATATTGAATACCTTTACAGGGTTTCTCTCCAGTAGGACTTCTTTCATGCCTGCAAAGATAATTGGAACAAGTCAAAGCTTTACCACATTCATTATACTGATGAATCTTTTTATCTATAGAAATTAATTCTACAATTCAGCCTAGTTGTGAAGAGGAATCAGATCTTAAGGTTTTATCACTCTGTTTACACTCATGGTTCCCCCCTCATTATGGGTTGCTTTGCTTCTTTGAAGACACCTGTAATGGTAAGAGCGTTTATTACATGGCTCACATCTGTAGTGTCCTTTTTCTCTATGAGGTCTTTCACATATCTGAAGAGAACTGAAAGAACTCAGGGGTTTACCACACAGAGTGCATTAATAAATTTCTTATTATTCTATCGTGCAAAATACACTGCATTTGCATATAGAATTT
Organism: Rattus rattus; assembly: GCF_011064425.1. Taxonomy (NCBI): domain Eukaryota; kingdom Metazoa; phylum Chordata; class Mammalia; order Rodentia; family Muridae; genus Rattus; species Rattus rattus. The sequence continues at coordinate 62,118,308 of NC_046162.1, forward strand.
ACAATGGAAACTGGCCAGAGAAAATTTTCCACATTCCTAGTACTCAGGAATTTTCTTCAGTGCCAGTTTGTGGATATATTCCCATTGAAAATGGAAAACTAATTATTAGCTTGTATCAGACTGAGGAAGTCTACTCAAATGGGGAATATCTTCTAATAGTTCTGGGAGAGAGAGAGGTACACTGCTTCTTTCAATAGCCTGTGCTCACATGGCTTGCATCCAGTGGGACGCATGATATACTTATTAAAAGAAGGATAAGAAATGAAGATTTCCACATTGCATTCACACAGTTTGACATTTTCTTCAAAGATATATGGTATGGGGATTAAGGTTTCTCCCTAACAACATTCTTGACTCTCATACACTGCCCCTCTCACTAACCTTAGCAGTGTTACTACAGGTATATGAGCAACACCAACTTTACGATGGAATATTTCCTTATTAGAGGGTTTTGGACATATGCACCTGTTCAATGTTTACATGTTTTGCAATATGTGAGTATTGTAGTCTAAATAGTTTGTCAGGTCTACAGGGCAGCTGCAATGTGGCTAGTAAATGGTAATTTCTGATGAGGCATTGTTTCCTTGTCTTTTTTCTCAGAGGAATGCCTTGCAAACACAAATCAGACACCTGACACTGAGGTTCATGGATTTTTGAGAATTTAATAATCATCAACATACTTAAAGAAGTGTTACATACACTGCTGTTTTCCTTTAAAATGTCCAGGACACATTAAAAATTCTTCAGAAGCATATTCGTACCAACTTACACATGAAAATTACCTTGCATGTCTTCTAGAACTTTGACAATGTTCTTCAATATTATGGTCTTCCCAGTTATAGCCTAAAATACAGTACCAGAAAAGGTATGAATTATTGTTGTAAATTGGGAAAATGTAACTTACTATCTTCACTGAACCTGACTTATTCACCTCATTCTTCCTCGTTCTCAATTGAAATTACAGAAGAACGCAGTAACAAACAGTTGTTCTCTTATTTGAAAAACTGAAAGAAAACGCAGTGTCTTACCTATAGCAGTGAGGTTGCTGTAGGTCTCCACCATCACATCTTTGTAGAGACTCTTCTGTGAAGGATCCAGCAAAGCCCATTCTTCTCGAGTGAAGCTTACATGCACATCATCATAGGTTACTGCACTCTAAAACATCCCATACATGTGTATAACAGAAACCATAGACCCAACAACACTGTAAACGTATACTTCATTACAATATATTCATATAATTCTGCTAGTTCCTCCACTTATTTCTTGACCTAGAGGTGTTAATATAAGTCATCTCAGAAGTAAACTGAATAACGATGTTCACCTCTATCATTGCTTCACTCTTTGAGTAGGATATATAGCCTTGCAGGAGAAATGCTGAGAGAGAGAGAGAGAGAGAGAGAGAGAGAGAGAGAGAGAGAGAGAGAGAGAGAGATACACAGACAGACAGACAGAGACAGTGTGTGTGTGTGTGTGTTTCCACCTTTAATCCTAGCATTCAGGAGGCAGAGGCAGGTGTATTGCATTGAGTTGGATGGTGGCCTGTGTATCCAGGACAAACAGAGGTACATTTCAAGACCCTATCTCCCCTGTAAAAATCAAACAAACAAGAAAGAAAAAAGAACTGAGGTTTTTACTGAAGTTCCCTCAAAGAATTGTACATTCATTCCAGTTCTGTATTCATCTTCCAGAATCCTGAAGTGCCCCAGTTGAAACTAACATTAATGAGATTTTATTAAAAGGGGATCCATGTTTAAATAGCTATAGACGGACAGATGAAAATATTAGCAATGTAAAGGTTGATCCTAGGCTTAGCAGGAGGGAGTGGTTCCCTTAAGGCATCTTCTTAGGCTTCCAATCCTGAGCAAGGGCCTTCCCTTTCATGGTGATAATCTCTTTGAAAATTTAGGGATCTGCTTCAGCTTTGGCTGCCATGTAAAACTACCCAGAGCTGTTTTTTTCTACAAAACAGACTTTGCATTTATTTCTGCCCACTTGTTTCTGTTTTTTTTGTTTGTTTGTTTGTTTTTTCACTATAATCCTGAAGGAGTCACTGGTAATACTCATCCAAGATATTCAATATTCAGTCTAAGAATTGAGTTGGGTTGGGGATTTAGCTCAGTGGTAGAGCGCTTGCCTAGCAAGCGCAAGGCCCTGGGTTCGGTCCCCAGCTCCGGAAAAAAAAAAAAAAAAAAAGAAAGAAAGAAAGAATTAAGTTGGATTTATTATGTTTTAATTCTATCTGCCTTAATTTCCCAGGGAATGGGCAGAATAAGAAAAATTTGGAGTCAAAATACCACACAAATGACCTCTAGCTAAATTTTTCATGGCGTCTATCTTTGACTGAAATCCTATGACTTGAACTTCTGTCTGCATTACTGGCAATGCTCCAACCTTCCAGGTGCTACAAAGCTGATTAGGCTCCGACTACAGCTTTCTATGCTGTTTGCCATCTCAAGTCCTGATATTTTCCACATTCCTCCAAAAGAGAACATTCCCAGGTTCTGTCCAGCAACAAAATCATTTGTTGTGTACCTTCTTTTGTTGTCTTTTTGTTCTAGCTCGCTACTCTGTTGCTGCTGTGATTGAATCCTCTCAGGAAAGGCATCTCAGGTAATGAACAGGTTCACTTGTTGGGTCCTGTCAGATCACAGCCCATCACTTTGGGAGCTTAGGATCAAAACTCGAGCTTCAATAAAATGAAGGCAAAAACCATGGACAAACACTGTGTCCCGCCTTGACCCCTTGCTTGGTCCCTGTCTCACGCTCAGCCAGCTTTCTTACCCAGCCCAGGCCCACTTGCTTAGGGATCCTGCCACCCTCAGTGGAAGAGCCTTCCCACATCAATCATCACCCCACACAATCTCTCTCTGACACAGCAGCCAGCCATTTTGATGAGGGCCATGCCCCCAAGTGAGGTTCCCTCAGATGACTGTGGGCTCTAAAATGTTCATGACTGAAGCTAATTAGGCCACACAGACAATAAGATGTGAGAAAGTTTTAAAACCCAAATCCAATGTGTTACCCACATCAATCACTTCAGTAGCAAAGCCCCAAACATTGGTGATGGCAAGAACTGGAAAGCACAGATTTGCCAAGGAATGAGGAGAGGCCTTCAGGATCAGGAAGAGGAAACTGAAACTGTTTCTCCACAGAAAGTCCCCAAACTATCAAAAACCCAAGAAACTCATAACACAATATAGTAAGTGTTCAGAAGAAAAAGAAACAAACCAAACCAAAACCCAAAACAAAACAAACAAACAAACAAACAAAAAAAAACAAAAACAAAAAAACAAACCACAAAACAGGTGAAGGTCTGTTTCCCAGGGAAACAATAATATAAGATTATAATGAATAAAAATCACACACCATAGATGGCACCATTGATAAAAGGAGACAGAAAGATAGACGTATAAGACTTTTAAATACTCCTCTGTGCACTCTTTTCTCCTCTTTGTCAGAAAAGGATTGGAAGTGGCACAAAGCCAGTCAATTGGACAAAGGCAGCATAAGGAGTGGCAGCTTAAGATTTACTTTTTATTTTTATTTTCTTACCAAATCCACATTGTATAGAGGCCTAATATGCAAAATATATAAAGACCTCAAGGAAATAGATGTTCCAAAGCAAAAAAATCCAACTAAAAAGTGGGGTATATATGTAAACAGAGAATTCTGAACAGAAGAATCTCAAATGGCTGAGAAAGACCTAAAGAAATCTTCATTTTAGTCATTAGGGAAATGCCAATAAAATACTTTGAGAATCCATCCTACATGTGTCAGAATGGCTAAGATCAATAATACACGTGCAGCTCATGTTGGCCAGGATACAAGAAAGGGGAACAATGCTCCAGTGCCTGTGGGAGTGCAAACTACTATAACCACTATGGAAATCAACACTTCCTCAGGAAACTTAGACCTCAATTCCCAGCTATACCAATCTTTGGCATCTATCCAAAAGGTGCTCCATCCTACTATAAGACACTCGCTCAACTGTGGTCACAGCATAGTCATACTAGTCAGAAACTGGAAACAAGCTAGACATTCTTCAATTGAAGAATGGATAAACAAAATCTGGCACATTTACATATCACTCCACTGTTTTTTTGTTTTGTGTTTTTCTTTTTTTTTTTTTTTTTTTTTTCTGTTTTTTTTTTGTAGATGTGGACCGAACCCAGGGCCTTGCGCTTGCCTAGCACTGAGCTAAATCCCCAACCCGTTTTGTTTTTTTTTTAATGACATCATGAATTTACAGGCAAGTGAATACAACTAGAAAAAAAAAATCACCCTAAGTGACACAACCCGGACCCAGAATGACAGATATGGTATGCGTTCACTTATAAGTGGATATTATCTATTAGGTAAATCTAATCAAGCTACACTCACAAACCTAGAGAGGTTAGGTAAAGAGGAGGGCTATGGGGAGGGGAAGCATGGATCTCCCTCGAAAGGGGAAATAGAATAGTTTCTGTGAGTAGCCTGGGGTTTGATGGGAACAGGAGTGGGAGGGATCAGGTGGGGGTGGGGGTGGGATGAAGGGAGAGAGCACACTGCAGGGAGAAAGAGCTGGAATTAGGGGTTATTTAGGAGTATAGAAACCCAGTGTAATGGCAACTTCCCAGAATCCATGAGGGTGACCCTAACCAGGACTCATAATGGAGGATACAGAGGCTGAACTGACCATCCTTTGACACCAGGCAGGGCTTCAATGTTCAGAATGGGTGACATTCAGTTGAGCTGTTGGCCAAGGTGGTCCCTTGAAGATCCCTAAACAACCCATGAAGATGCTAGGACAAAACTTGGCTCTTTGAAAACTGACAGCAGGGCCCCATCGCTGAGGACAAATTCTACACAGCCCCACTGAACGTGAGGTCAAGCTTCACCCTACGTCCTAGTCTCTTGGAGGAGAGAAGGTACTCGACAGAGAAGGCTACAGAAAGAGAAACCTGGACACCAATCCAGCTACAAAAACCCTCTACCGAAAATTGGTTCTTCATGCAAGATGTGCTGGGGCATGATGGGACAAACTTGTTTGAGTGGCCAACCCATGTTTGGTTTAACTTGAGGCCCAGGACATGAAGAGGACACATGAGTAACACTGTCTGGATTTCCAGGAACCTTACAGAGACTTAAATGGCAAGCATGGGGCCAGCATGGGTCTGTGCCATGTGCCGGGTCCTCTGCTGATGCTATGGCTGTCAGCTTGGTGTTTTTGTGGTCTCCTAACAGTGGGAACAGCTCTGACTCTTTTGCTTGATCCTGGGACTCTTTTTCTCTTATTGGTTTGCCTTGTCCAGCCTCAATATGAAGGCTTTCACCTTGTCTTTTTCTATCTTGTTTTGTCCTGTTTGGCTGTCCTCTCTTGGAGGTCTGCTGCTCTCTGAAGAGGAAATGGGGATGTGGGGTGGATCTAGGGGAGAGGAGGACAGGAGAGGTGGGAGGTAGCTGGGAGGATTGGAGGGAGGGGAAACAGTGGTCAGGATATACTGTATGAGAGAAGAATCTGTCTTCAATTAAAACATCAATTCAATATTGCTTAAAAGAAAATGCAAAGAAGGGAAGCAGTAATGAACAAAGAAAAGTGAAATGGTGAAGACAGGAGAGACAGCATGAATCTGACAGACACAGTTCTCCCGCTGTCTGTGTGGAGGGTGACCATCACACCGGAGTGTAAAAGTATCTTTTATTTGCCTGATGTAACTGTAATCTCAGGGGCTTACTTTTCATCTGCTAACCTAGGCCTAGTCCTGGAAGCTTCTAGGCTCTGTGCAATCTTATCTAGGTCTAGAATGTTTTCAGCCTCTGAGACTTAACTCCTAAATAAACTCACCCTTTCTTTCTGAACTCTGGCTGGCTGTTCTGGCTCTAAACTCTCCACGTTATTCAAACGGACTTCTTTCACTTCTGATTGAATCGCTCTGAATACTAACTCTATAGTTTTCTGCTTTAACCTTCTGACTCCTCATTCTCTGGCTTGTTCTCTCTTTAACCTTTTTTTGTAAAACTGTCCGGGTAAAACTGCCTCCTGCTCTCACCCTCTGCACCTTCCTCCTATGCTGCCTCTCTCCTGTCTTCTCTAGAGCTGGGCTTATCCTATTCTGTCACATCTTTCTCTAATTCATTAAGCATCACTTTCAAACACAGGTGCTTCCTTCTAAAACTAACTTTACCTTCAGTGCTTGGGTTTACAGTTGTGTACTAAGGGTGGGTCTGTATTCCAGCCAGAGGGATCAAAGGTGTGTGCTATGGGTTGAATTACATCACAACTAGACACATTTTTCCTAGTAAACAACACAATCTCAGGGTTCACAATCTGGTCAAATACCTTCAACACAGGAGTTCACCTTATTCTTGGGCCCACCCTAGATCTGTGAAATCAGAAATTTTCCTCTCAGCAATGTGAAATATGTATCAGGCAGGAAACAAAAGCAGTCAATTTCTTGTGTTAACTTTCGCTCATTTGGACTATGGAATTACAGACCTTTCTGCTCATCCCATTCTAAAGGAATACTCTTATTTCATTTCAAGAAAAACTAATGTTAGAATAACTATTCAAATAATAAAGATAAATATTCGATGTTATGCAGAATCAATACATTAAACAAAGTGGTGCACAAAAATGTTAAAACACATTCTTCAAAGCAAAAATAAAAGTATTACTATCTGAGATTGGTTATTTAAGCCAGAGAAAACAAAGAGGTGAGTCAGTTATCTAAGACTTTTACATGTTTGTTCAACTGTAATTTATCGTTAGTATTTAAACTCAAACAAAACAGCCAATCTGCTTCTTAACCTCACTTTTGCTTCCTCGTGCAGCAGGACTCATTGGCAGAGAAAGCTCTCATGCCATCCAAGTGAAGCCACTTTCTGCATTTTTACAGTGTACCATAATAGCACATTTGCTTCTCATCTATAACAACTCTTGCTACAGAAAGCTTGATATTTCATTTCTCTTCTCCACGTAACGTTCTAAAAGAACATTAGAAAAACCCTTTGAAGGTGACTGACTCAGCCAGATTCCGTGCTTTCCGCCCTGCATTTTCTATGGCTATGTGCAGTGTAGATAATTGGCTGCAGCTCTCACATCATCTGACAATAAGAGTGCAGTAAAGATTAAAATCAGACGGGAGACAGAAGTGGTTGACACTGCTTATGCTGTGATCACACAGTTTTATCACCAATACAGCACTGACTGTGAACGTCTTTACAAGTGCATGATCCTTTAACCACTGCTATTGTCTCCATTCCTTTAGCTCAGTGTCCGCCTGAGGCACCTAGCTTGTTCTCAACAAATGAGCACTGAGGTGATTTTCATATTTCCACCACTATGAATACAACTGCAATGAACGTGACAATTCTGACGCTTCTCAATGCTAATTTCTACTGCATAGAAAATATACGGAGATTGCTGGGATCCATGTCAACTCTGCCATTTTTATGAGAACTCTGTACAATGGAGTTGCTTGGGTATAGGTATTATGTCCAAATGTATCAGAATATACACATTAAATATGTGTAATTTTACACCAACTGTAACGGTACAATGTGCTTTTAACCAATTTTGCTATCTGGAAAATCCCAACTTACTGTTGTTAGAGAATATTTTGCATTCCAATATACAATCCTTAACTGACAAAACAAAAAGTGAAAATTAAATAAACACAAACTTCACATCTCCCACTCAACTCACTCAGTGACCCCTAAACTGTTACTTTCCAACCCTCTAGCTACTACTGATCTCTCTTCAACAAAGGCCCCAGGCTCTAAAGCTCTCTCTGTATGGAGGTGATCAGCTGCTCTGTCTGTGCAGCTCCCCATGCCTCCTGTGATCTCACCCAACCCAGTCACACTGAGCCCACACAGAAAACAATGTTGAGGGATAATTCAATTTCTGTTTCCTGACACGTGGATTACACCACATGATGTGGGATCTGCCATACCCACCTGCACACCGCCACGCACACCTGAGAAACCTCTGCATATCAGAAACTCAGTTCGTACCCTGAACTTCCCTGAATCACACCATTCATTGCAGCCAGTGGTAGTGGAAATGTTAAAGGATTTTAATCAAATATTGCTGAAGGATGATCCCCATCACCTCCTTCCTACCAGTTTCAAAATGATTTATACAATTTATCACACAGATCTAAATGTGAAAATGCAATGTTCAAAACTTCTAGAAACCAGACCTTTGGTTTCTGAAATCTGTATTCCCACTGCACACCAAAAGCAGTGCTTGTGTGTGCACACTGGGCAGTGATGTTATAAGCAACAGCTTCCTATGGCCAGAGCTGCAGAGCCTCCTCCCCCACAGGGAATCCACACCCAGGCCGGCTCAGAGGCCAAGGCCCTCTGCCCAGGCCACCACATGTACCAACTGCACCACAGTCTGGTTCACAGTCAACGTCAGTCCCATCAGATTGGACCCTGACAGCTTAGCCAACCTGTTCTTCCTGATGGCTGCCACAATCACTGTGGTGCGGCATGTGGGCTCCCTCACAGCTCTCTGATGAACTGCATCAGAGGAGACTAAGAACCTGCAAGGTCCCTCCTCCAGGTGCTCTCCTGATTGCTAGCCTGGCCACGGGGCAGGAGCAGCTCCCCTACTGGAGGAGTAGAGATTAAATGACTCAGCACAGCTCTTCCACCCCACCCTACAGGCAGACAGAATCTTCTACCCTCCCAGGTCACCTGCTCATCTTTGAAGGCACAGGGTCCTTGGTGTGCACATCCCATTACACACTCAATGTCCAGTGCGGCCATAACCTTTGCTTCACAGCTGGGAAGTGCTGCACCCAAACTTCAAACTCAAACAGTAACAACTGAAGCAAAAGGTGGCTATGAATTTAAAATCAAGAAACAGAAACTGGGAGGTAAATAAAAAAAAAATTTGGAAAGAACATGGCTGCCCCTAGGTACAGTGGAATGGAAAGTTTATTATAGATAAAAGGGAGAGCATAGTGAGGGGCAGGGACATCTGGGAGAGTCCACGGTGGACGTGACCCACAGCCATGTCAGGAGACAGTGGAAGGGATGGGGGAGCCAGGCTAAGAGGTCAGGAGGGTAAATGATAGATGAAAAAGACCAGGTAACCAAATTACTTAAGGAAGGGCCGCCGAGACAAGGGCAGCACAATCCCTAAACTAGAGGGCGGATATACCAGCCATACCTGTGACAGGTAGGGACTGAGGGATGCTTGGGAGAACCTGACAGCCAGGTCCACTCGGATTTGTTAAACATTCAGAGAAAAGAGAAGTTTGAAAAGATTTAATTATAATCAAAGACTTTTTTGAAAAGTTGAACCAGGCTCTATGTTCCAATATTCTCCAGGGATTAGACATGTGTACTAGAGCACACCAAGTACACACACACCTTTCCTCTCAGGCTGTGCACCTTCAGACAGGAAAAATAGCATTTCTGTTAGGTACAGCCATGCCAGTTTGTCAGGATCTTCTGTGTTGGTTGAACTAGTGTAACTACAATAATATGGTTTCTGGAAATAAATTCAGATCCTTACTTAGATACTTGATTGTCCTGCTCTATGAAAATGGCCATTTTGGGGCTGGAGAGATGGCTCAGTGGTTAAGAGCACTGACTGCTCTTCCAGAGGTCCTGAGTTCAATTCCCAGCAACCACACGGTGGCTCACAACCATCTGTAATGAGATCTGATGCCCTCTTCTGGTGTGTCTGAGGACAGCTACAATGTACTCAGTGTACTCATATAAATAAAATAAATAAACCTTAAAAAAAAAAAGAAAATGGCCATTTTGGACTTTTATTGCTCATCTAAAATTGATTACCTGACTACCCACTGCTAATGCCAACTACTTTCACAGCAGGAAAGCTCTCACCTTCCTTCCTTCCTGGCCTGGCCTGTCCCTTCCATGCTGTGAGTACAACAGCTTCAAAGGTGGACAATGAACTCAATTCTTTTACACTGGTCCCTCTTTATTTCTAATTCTCCTGTAAATGTCAGGGAGTCAGGAAGACACTTATTTTCTGGTCTCTCTTCCTCCTCACTGATTGGTCAGGGCCCAGCCCAGAGGAACTGCAGGACTGTCTTCCAGGCCCTGGACAGGGGAGGCAGGATTAGGTGTTGAAAACAAGTCTTAACTACATAGCATGAGGCAAGCCTGAGCTACAGAAGAGATTGCTCTAAGTAGAAACAAATAAAACACTTGAGAAAAAGGAATAAAATTCTAAATGACCTGGAGTCATTGCAGAAAAGAAACAAGAGATTGGAACAGTGATGCATTAAGAAAATGAAAATTAAAAAGCAATAGCGACAATTGACTGAAAAAGGAAAGTATAGATATACTGAGTGTAAAAAGAACAGGCCATTCCCTAGCAGATGAAATGGCTACAACCAAAGGCCTGTGTCTCAACCCTCTGAGATGACTTAACTGTGTCAACAAAGATTGTCCATATCTCCATAAGACAGTCCCCTCATTGGTTAATCAATATTCATTGGCTCATCACAACCTCCTCAAATTATACACCCACCAATCTGGTCTGTTTTCACTAATACCCATGAATTAATACATGCCACGAAATTACAAAATCACCACCCTGCCTGAATCAGGTTCTTCTTCACAATGGTGACCCCTGCAGCTGACTCCCTTAAACTTTAGTCTGTGATGTAGCCATTGCCTACCGTTTCACCCCGCAGTGCACACAGTAAAGTGTTGCTCCTGTTCTGGTCTGAAGGCAGAAGCCATCAAACAGTGCTACACAAGGGGAAGTCAGGGTATCTCAAGAACATTCCTGGCCAAGCCTTTAGTGGCCTTGGGACTGATAACCACAGCCCCATGCACTGGGAAGAGTTGTGTTCTCAGAATCTGATGCAACCCCTCCCTTAGATTCTGGCCCCAGCTCTCCTAGGCATATCCTTGGTTTTAGAGAAAGAGCTCTGTTTTATCTCCATACCTGAGAACCTTCGGGAAAGCTCCCAAGGCCTAGGCCCAAGAGTTACTGCTCTGCCAAATAATAGTTACTGGGTTTCAGAAGGAGCTACGCCCTTCTCTGTACGTGGGGACCTCAGGGAAAGAAAGTCTGGTTTTATGTTTTTTTTTTTTTTTTGTTGTTGTTGTTGTTTTTTACCTTTTCAAATGGTTATAACCAGGTATCATCCTGCCCTTGTGGCAGAACTATGCTGTTCTCAGGAAGAAAACTGAACCTTTAGGGCACACCGGGCCTTGATGTTACTGTGATCCTGTAAGGCCTCATCTAGTAGTTTGTTAGAGGCCTGCTCTCTGACATGGGGATGGGCCTGGTGGCTGGTTGTAAATCAGGGTTGTTTCCTTTGTTATGGCTTGGAACCGTATTTTTGACATCCAGGTGAACAAACGTGTATCCTAGCATTTTAATCTCTAACAGGCCTGGTTAGCACACTGCTTACCTGTGGGGTGTTTTACAGGCAGCCCTCCCTCAGGTAAATTCTACTTGGTGTGAACGAAGTATTAGTAAATACTAATTCTAATCTCCTAAGTATTAGTAAATCATTTAAATCGCCAATTCTACTCTTTTACATCACAGCTTAAAGTGCACTGCTACCCAAAACATGAGATGCTTTTTAGCATCCCCACAAAATTAACTCCAAACGGATGGGACACCTTCATGTTAAATCCTGGGAAAGAACTTGTAGAAACCAGGGGGCGGGGTCCGAGCGTGGCATCCCGCCAAGGCTATTTCTGCACACGAGCCACTGTTCCAAATGCTCTGCAGACTCAGCCCCACGGTGAAGTTATTCAGAGGCTACCTGTTGGTCCGGCGAGCGGCTAGGACCACAAAGCACCTCACAGGTGGCCGCCGGTTCCCACCCAGTTCCCGGAGAGACCCACCGCACCAGCTCCCGCTGCTCAGCCTCCTGCTGCTCCCCGTTGTTGGCAGTGACCCTGTGCTCACCATGTCGCAACTTCGGAGCTTGTCCCAGCGCCCAGCAGCAGGGCTCACGGCACAACACACGGAGTCAGCTACTAAACGGAACCTCCAGCCCGGCGCCCGGAAGAACCCGCCTCCTCTTCGGACTTACAGGTCCGCCTGAAGGCTCTCATTGGCCAGTAAGTCTTGAGTGACATGAGCATCTCCCTTAGGTTTAGACTGTGCTGAGGCAGGCAGCACAGTGAGGGGATCCTGGCTTAGACTTCCAGTCCAGGACTAGACCCTTTTCAGATCTGCAGGGACTTGCATTTCAGCAGCACTTGCGCCTGTCTCCTACCCAGCCCCGGGGAGGATTAACCACTCAGCTTCCACTGCTCAGCTGCCTGCTCCTGCCCTTTGTGGGCAGTGACCCTGCGCTCACCAGGTCCAGACTTCAGAGCTCCCTTCACAGCACTCAGTAGGCACTTTCCCTTCTCCCTGGAATCAAGGTTGTTAGCTTGCATAGCCCCCTTACTCAACTTGCAGTGGAGTTATTAATCTGTCCCACAAGTGGAAGGGTGCCCAGAATAATAATAGTTAAAGAGATTTTTAAGAAACAAATTTGTTTAGTGGCTTCATGCTGGGTTTAGGTAAACAGCAGCTATTTCTCACCTGGTAGGTGAGACAAGCCTGGGAGAAAAGCAGGAAACAGGTGACAAACACTGAGGAGCACTATTGGCAGCTGGCACATTGTCCTCTGTGGAAAGGTGAAAACAAAATACTAACGAACAAACAAAAAACAACACACACAGACACACACACATACACGCATGCAAGCACAAGCATGCACACACACACGCACGCACGCACGCGCGCGCGCACACACACACACGCACACACACACACACACACACACACACGGAAAACCTTGCTAGCCAGAAGTAGGGCAGGCAGACACAGAGAAAGCGCTATAATCCTCAATGTCCTTTATATATGTAGGCTGACACCAGAAGCTGTGGCCTAGATTAAAATCCTCCCCAAATACATACTTGAGAGAAACCCTATGAATGTAATCAATGTGGTAAGTCCTAGTCACAACCATGGTGATCTCAAAATCCAAAAAAGAACACATATTGGAGAGAAACCCTGATGGGAACCTCCTGGCCTGGAGCTGGTTGAAAGGAGACAGAGAAGGACTCTGGTGGAGCTTTAAAGACTGAGGGTCTCCGGACATTCTAGCTCTCTAACTATACTGAATGCTGACGGTAACTTCTAAAAAGTCCTAAAAACAGTCTTGCTCTGGCTGGAGGGATGGCTCAGTGGTTAAGAGCACTGACTCGGGGCTGGGGATTTAGCTCAGTGGTAGAGCGCTTACCTAGGAGCGCATAAGGCCCCGGGTTAGGTCCCCAGCTCCGGGAAAAAAAAAAAAAAAAAAAAGAGCACTGACTGCTCTTCCAAAGGTCCTGAGTTCAATTCCCAGCAACCACATGGTGGCTCACAACCATCTGTAATGAGATCTGATGCCTTCTTCTGACCTGCAGCTATATATGCAGAACACTGTGTATATAATAAATAAATAGATTTAAAAAAAAAACAGTCTTGCTCGTTCTGAGGGTTAAAACACCTGTAGCCTAACAGCAGGGGATTAAGTAATGTAGCTTTTGCTCTGTCTCAGCAGGAATTGCAGACTATGCCTGGTTTGAGGAGACTACAGGTGCTCAAAAGGGCAAAAGGAACCTCTTGCCAAAGCTGCAAAAGGACTGGAAAGCCCCAAACTTCACTTGGTAAGGTATCAAGTTTAAAAACAATAAAAGAGGAAAGAGAGTAAATATAAAACATCATTGATATAAATAGTTTAAAATTGATAAATTAAAGTCCTTACAGAGAATATTAGAGATTAAAAGAAACAATATTTTGTGTTAAAATGGATGAAGACACAATGTCACAGGGCAACCGGATTACATAGAATTTGGATATTTGTCAACATAAAAATAATTATTTTTTCAATAATGATTAAAATTTTAGATATCCTTTATAAGAGAGATTAAATTAAGGCAGACTTGGAAAAAGAAGAGACTGAGAAATTAGATTCTAGACTGGAAACAATAGAACAGAAATTGGAGATTCTTTACATCAAAATAGGGAACCTTCATAGTAATCCAATTTGGAATTTACAACAACATCAAAAGAGGTAGTTCCAATTGAGAAAAATCTAATTTAAAGAATTAAAATGGCAGCCCATGAAAATGCAATATATTGAGTTAATCCAGATTCTACCTATGGATGCTCCCTTACAGCAATGTCATCCAATAGATTTTATGTTTTATTTTGTAGAGTTTGGGGAATTAAGATATGTATATGTGTGGATGCGCCATACTACTGATGCACGTTCAGAATTCCAATGGGCTTCTGCCATGAACTCTGAAAAAGATAATTCTGAGATTGTACATTTACTAGGGATGATGTCTTGGAGATGCCATTACAGATTAAATTGGAATACAGCGATATTTTAGATACTATGGCATGAAACATGTTACAGATATACCTTACAATCCTACAGGTCAAATAGATATGGAAAGATCTAACAGGGCTTTAAAGGAAATGCCAATAGAACAGAAAGAGGATATGGAAACCCCCAGATTATGTACTACTTTATCAACTTCAAATTTCTTAAATGTTAAAAAACAACAACAGGGGTTGGGGATTTAGCTCAGTGGTAGAGCGCTTGCCTAGGAAGCGCAAGGCCCTGGGTTCGGTCCCCAGCTCCGAAAAAAAGAACAAAAACAACAACAACAACAACAACAAAACAGCTGCTGAAAGACATTGGATTATGGAAAAGAACGGCTGAACTAAAGCAGCCTGTGTATATTAAGGATGTCTTTACTTCTGAATGGAAGGAAGAAAATGTATTATGCTGGGGAAGAGGCTTTGTATAGGTTTCCACGGGAAAAGAGAAGCTATGGATTCCTTCCAAATGGATAAAACTCAGATACGACAGTGGGAGACTCCTGAAGATCTTGGCTGTAGACAAGAAGAAAAAAATCAAGAAAAAGAACAAAGCAGGGGAGTACTGCTGATCCCTCTAACATGGCAACAGCTTTGAGATCTCCAGCCAGTACTTCAACTATGCACAGCCAATACATTTTGTTGGCTACAAAATCCTCAGAACTTGTCATGCCATCCTTTTAAATGGCATAGATAGAAACATATTACAATTTGGTTATACAATCCAAACCAACTTCCTTGTCTGCTTGAGCTGAGAGCAGAGAATCATCTTTAACTGATTTGTGCACATCACAAATTCCATACATTGCTATTGCTGAACTTTCATAGATTCACCCTCGGTGATGCTGAGAGGCTGAGGCATATTTATTCCAGTGTCCTGCCTGATCCTACCTCAGACTGCTTCAATGCTGTTTCTTCAAAAATCTGCACCTAAGATGACTTCTAAATGGCTAGCTAAGATGGTCCGGCATCAGAGACTTCCAGTCAGGACTTTAGTTAAAGTTCAAACATTCTCAGACTATAGAGACTGGACAACAAGTGCTACAATTAACTTTCTTAAGACTGACCATTATCCCAATTGGGGGGGGGGCTCCCAAAAAGGAAAATGATACCCCCAAATCAACAGGAAGCAATTTTAAAAGAATGACACCCACTTCCCAAAAGATGGGTGGATGATTTGGTGGTCATTCGATGTGTTATGGATGTTTGTTGTCTAGTGGGGTTGGTTACAAGTTGTTTAATGGTCTTGATTAGGGAAAAACAAGGTATAGGAAGCTAGACTTTGGGATTTCCCTCTTTCCTTTTCTCTATCCTTCTTTCTTATGTAGGGGGAGGGAATGAAAATAAAAAGAGGATTTAGGAATAATATAGGAATAGTAGAAATAAAGGAGAGATTAATGAATCTACTCTTAAACTATTAGAGCTACTACAAGCCAAAAATTGTACATGGGTGTAGATCTTTGTATACTGATTCAAAATTGAGGTTATCTTTTGTTACACTGATAAGGATCTTTGTATACTGATGCAAAATTGAGGTTATTTTTGCTTCAACATATTATGTATCAACTCTTTTAAAGGTATATTATACCTATGTAATTTTAAAAAGTGCAATGTTAAGTTCTAGTCCTTTGAAAGCTGCTATTGCAAACTGTTTAGGATAATTAAGAAATGCAAGTCAATAGTCAATAAAATTCATAGTCATATCAGATATAGTCTAGTTCATTACAGAAATTGTTCCCAAGGTCAAACAGAGAGTAAATATCTGGAAATATGTTGCCTTATTCAGATATACTTAGATAAATAGATGGTCTTCAAAAACCTCAGAGATCCACAGAATATGACATTTAAAGATGCTTTTAAGAAGATTATTTTTTGACAATGAGGCACGGTAGGTCCTGGCAGCATCCCATTCCACTTTAAAGAAGATGATGAGCATAGAAGAATCTCCTTATGGAATTCACTTCAAATATGGTAAACTGCCACTGGAAAAGAAACAGCCTTGCTTCAACTGCAGACAAAAATGCAGTCCAAAATGGACAAATGGGTTGCAGGGAAGTAGACTGCTGAGCTTTTTAAGGATTAGGTAAGGCAAGGCCTTTGTAAGTCCTGTCTATCAGATACTCAGAACCAGAAGGCTGCAAATTGATGCTCCAGTGTAATAGAGAATTTTGGGGGGACTGTCCAGACACCCAGCTGTCATTTTTATAGTTTTGGAAGCTGCTTATCTGTGCTTCCTACATACTCTGGTAATATTCCTTCTCAAGTCTCTAATGGATAGAAGACTAGATAGTTAAAGTCTCACAATTAAGCTTGAGTTGTTTAGGATTTGAGAAAATGTTTTTAGGAATAAAAGGATGTTAATAGGTTGGTAATGCAAGTCATGATCAAATATGATTTAGGTACAGACCTCTGAACTCACCAGGATAGGAAAATTGCCAAATACATAAATGTACATCTTACCTGACAGGTTTCATAACTGTTATTACTGTATATATTTTATTATTGTAAGAGAAAGTCTAACTTAAAATTTTTCAGAACTAACTTTTAATATAGGTTCTTAAATGCTTTAACATCTCTTCTGGCCCCCACCTGTCAGATGTAGTAGAAAAGAAAGCTTTACTAAGCTTTCTTATTAAATGAATAATGGATATGAGAGAAGTGGACCTGTTTAGAAATTGTTCTTTAGAGCAAATGCCATCTGTGTTGTCAGATCAGCAGCTTAGTTCAGTGTTAGAAGAGTAGTGGTGGTGGCAAGAAACAGCCAGGTCTCAGTCAAATCGGCAGAGGTCAGCAAGGGGGAGGAGGACCACCAGAGACACCAGGAGAAGTTCTTCCCCATGCCTCTCTCAATGAAGCAAAGATCAGCAAAGGCGTGAGACTAAGAAGTGTTGCAAAGCTAGTTCTACAAGCAAGCCCCTCTCAGTCCATTGAGCCCTATTTATGCTCCCTCCAAACATCACGAGTCCTCCATAGGCCTTGCCTATGTGTCTCTAGAACTCATTATAATTGACATCTGTAAGTTGTCCTCTGAATGCCACATGCACACCATGGCATTTACACATACAGAACATTTAGTGGTGCAAGATTTTAACCCCAACACTTGGGAAATAGAGTGAGGTGGATATCTCTGAGTTTGAGGCCAACATGGTGAGTTTCAGGGGCTGTTGCGGTAAATATTATAAAAAAAAAAACAAAAACAAAAACAAAAAACCTCTCGTGCTCGCTTTGGCAGCGCATATACTAAAATTGGAACGATGCAGAGAAGATTAGCATGGCCCCTGTGCAAGGATGACACGTGAATTCGTGAAGCGTTCCATTTAAAAAAATAAAAATAAAACAAACAAAAAAATCTCACGATCCCTTACTAGTGCTGGCACCATGGGCCACATGGCATCTGCGGGGTATTTTCATCTCAGTCAGCAAAGCCTCTCACCTGCTAAGCTCCCAATCTCCATCCCACGCTGTGGGTGGCTACTCTGAGCCCAGCTTCCGCTGCCCTCTTGCAACTCTATCATTTGGTTCCCAAGGTGAGTCACCGCCTGGCCAGTTCCACAGAGTCCGCCTATGTCGAGGCTCTTACTGGGGACTCTGCTCACATTCTCAGCATCTGCCCCTAGTCACAACTTCTAGTAACCCGTTAAAATCAAAACTCAAAAAGCTTGTAATTTAGCAATCAGATTTATATCTTAAATCCTCAATCCACAAATCGTCCACAAAATAAACTCATAACCGTTTGATATATAAACTGCCCACCTGGATAAGACAAATTGTCCTATAAAAATCCATCCCTTGGGGTTGGGGATTTAGCTCAGTGGTAGAGCGCTTGCCTAGCAAGCGCAAGGCCCTGGGTTCGGTCTCCAGCTCCGAAAAAAAAGTAAAGAAAAAAAAATCCATCCCTTAAGAAATATTCAGAACTACCTGTGGCCATTTAAGGCCTCACAGATCTGGGTCGTCCTTCTCTGCCCCCATCTTGCTTCTCTCTTTTCCTCTCCCACTTTACAAAAACTCTGGCCCCGCCTTACTTTTTCACTGCCCAATCACAGGCCTTGCCTTATCTTATGCCTGTCTTCACCTGCATAAAAGCAACAATCTACACAGGGCAGCCATAGCTATGTAAAAAAAAAAAAAAAAATCCTCTTTAAAATCCTCCCCTGCCCTGCAAAAAGCAAAAACAAAACAACATGGGGGGGGCGGGAAACAAAAATCAACCATAATTCAGATTATGAAATTTTTCCAAATATAATCTGTCCAGACACATCTCTGCTCAACAAAACCTTTTGTGTGTGTCTTTATTCACATAAAAAGATGTGTGTTAACAATAAGAATAAGAAAGGATGGAGAGATGGCTCAGAAGTTGAGAGCACTGACTGCTCTTCCAGAGGAAGTGAGTTCAATTCCCAGCAACCACATGGTGGCTCACAACCATCTATAATGAGATCTGGCATCCTCTTCTGGCTTCCAGGCATACATGAAGGCAAAACACTGTGTACATAATAAATAAATCTTAAAAACAAATAAAAAGAATAAGAAGAAATAGAGAGTCCACTGAAGAAGTCTAGAAATCCATTGAACCCTTCAGTGACTGTGTAGTTACGGCTTTCATCACCTTTCAAATGAGGGAAGATAGGACTAATGGGGCAACTTCATCTTCTGCATTACTCTGACATATTTAGGAGCAGGAGAGTTGGGTTGGGTACCCAAGTTTGGTTCCTAGCACTCAGATGAGATAGTTCAGAAATATCTGTAATTCTAAGGCCAGGAGATACGGTGCATTCTTTTGGCCTCCTTGGGCATCAAGAATGCAAAAAATATATATGTGTACTGGCTGGTTTTGTGTGCCAACTTCACACAAACTGGAGTTATCACAGAGAAAGGAGCCTCCCTTGAGGAAATGCCTCCATGAGATCCAGCTGTAAGGCATTTTCTCAATTAGTGGTCAAGGGTGGGAGAGCCATTGTGGGTGGTGCTGTCCCTGGGCTGGTGGTCCTGGGTTCTATAAAAAAAGCAAGCTGAGCAAGTCAGGGGAAGAAAACCAGTAAGTAACATCCCTCCATGGCCTCTGCATCAGCTCCTGCTTCCTGACCTGCGTGAGTTCCAGTCCTGACTTCCTCTGGTGATGAACAGCAATGTGCAAGTGTGAGCTGAATAAACCCTCGCCTTTCCAACTTGCTTCTTGGTCATGGTGTTTGTGCAGGAAACCCTGACTAAGACAAATATGTGACTCCATATTGTAAAAAAAAAAAAAGGGCTTTCTTCATGTATATCTTATTCTTTTTAAAGAAAATTAATTCAATTTCAGTGTGCATGTTTTGCCAGTTTTCAACTGCATTTGATGTACCAGTGGAAGTCAAAAGAGAGTGTCAGATCCCATGACTGGAGTTACAGACAGTTGTGAGCTGATTTTTGGTTGTTGTGAATCAAAACCAGGCTCTGAGGATGAGAAGCCGGCACTCTCAGCGGCTGAGCCATCGGTTCGGTACCTATCCTTACTATCAGCAAGGTGTGAATGGCTGGTTCTCAGCTCCTCCAGCACCATGCCTGGCTGAACACTGCCATGCTCTCACCTTGATAATGGGCTGACCTTCTGAACCTGTAAGCCAACCCCAATTAAATGCTGTCCTAATATAAGAGCTGCATAGGAGTTGCCTTGGTCATGATGTCTCTTCATAGCAGTAAACCCTAACTAAGGAAAAGTCTCAGTGTATGAGGACACAATGAAAGACGAAACACTGAGTTTATCTCAAATGTAATAGATGGGCGGCGGTGGAAGCCCACAAGGACACAGTTCCCCTGCTGGAGTTTATGCCTCCTGTAGTGAGAAAAAATAATTTGCAGTCATGAAGACCAACTTGTCTGACAGGCAATTCTGCTTCCCTGCCGGCTGTGAAGAGACTAGAAAATGGAAAACCAACAAATAAACAACAACAACAACAAAAACCATTTTCTTTTTTCTTTTCTTTTTCTTTCTTTCCTTTTAAAAAGTGCATGATGGAGTAAAAGTGGACAGTAAACATGGGATGAAGAATTTATAGAGAAAAAGTCAGAGAGCTGGGGTGAGGCATTAAGACCCAGCATAGCTTCCAACCCAGCCCAAAGCTATAAAATCTACCTGCTAGAAGAAAGAGCTCTTATAACTCCGGGCGTTTTATTATTTTGGTTCTGGTAGAGCCTGTGCTTTCCCAGGACTGATTCTAGGCTGATGCAAATTTACATAAAGCTTCCAAACCTAACCATTTTAGAGTGCCAGATTCCTTTGATACCTAGTTGGTTGGAGGCACATAGCTAAGGAAATTCTTCAATCCTCTCTGGCAACCAGCAACCCTATCATGTACAGTAATGTGTCAAAGATAATACAAAGTTAACATACACCATGGAAATCTTTTGTCACTATACTAGTGCAATCCCAGAGAGCACAACGACAGCAGGAAGTTTACAGATGCCTTCATTTTGCATTGTGCCACTGTAACCAAAAAGCCTTGTGGTATTTACCTTTTTAATAAAACTGTTAGCAAAGAAGATGCCCAGGTCACATGGCTCCTTCCAGTATAATGAGATCAATAGCCAAGATGA
Organism: Rattus rattus; assembly: GCF_011064425.1. Classification (NCBI taxonomy): domain Eukaryota; kingdom Metazoa; phylum Chordata; class Mammalia; order Rodentia; family Muridae; genus Rattus; species Rattus rattus. Next base: position 62,139,240 of record NC_046162.1, read on the forward strand.
GATCACATGATTCTTTTCTGCTCAGTGTTAGCTCAGCTCTATGGGAAGGTGAGCCCATCCCCCATCGGGCACATTTTCCTTTGAGATTCTTAAATTTCCCAGGTTAAATGTTCACTTACTCCCTTTTCCTCCTCAGAAAGACATCTTTTGTTTTGTCTGAAGATAGCTATCTATGATGGCTAAAGCCTTCTTTAAACAGGCATTTTTAAAGATTTGTCATTTTCTTGGACTATTATTATCTATTTCTTCTATTGTATCTTCAGTGTCTGAGTTTCTCTCTTTCATTCTGTTGGTGATGGTTATGTCTACAGTTTTTGTTTGCTTACCTAGATTTTTCATTTCCGGAATTCCCTCAGATTGTGTTTTCTTTATTGCTTCTATTTCTGTTTTCAGGTCATTTCCTCCAACTTTTTTTTGTCTTTCTTTAAGGAATGTATTTATTTCCTCTTTAAGAACCTCCATCATCTTTATGAAATTGTTTTTGTGTTTTGTGTGTGTGTTGTGTTTTGTGTGTGTGTGTGTGTGTGTGTGTGTGTTTGTGCTTCAGCTGTTGTTGGCTGTAGTCTTACAGTGGAGTATCAGCATTTGGAGTTGGGGTAATTACAGTCTAGATGCTGATTTTTGAGTTTGTCTTTGGTGGGTGGATATTTCATTCCTTTGTTTCTGTTTCCTCTCTGGTCTCCTGGCCAGTGTGCCCTGTGGTTAAACAAAGGGTCTCATACCTGGAGTCCTGGCAGCCTTCGGTCCAACTGGGTGTCTCTGCTGATGTTGCAACTTAGATTCATTTTCTAAAAGACAAGACATAAAAGTTTCTAGTTTAGAGCTTCTTGGCCCACTAGCAACACCTTTCGATTTACAAATTTGCCAAAGAATATGGGTGTTACAGATGAACATTATGATAGTAATAGAGACTATGATAGCCCTACATGTTACATGGCTCTTAGGAATGAATTACCAACAGTGACTGCACTGACTTGCGTATTCCGTCTTCTTTGGCTAATTTGTAAATGGATAAGGAATGGGTGCGGTCACTGTTGGTAACTGTTACGAGCTCTTATCCAAAGTCTGTAACAGAGATTTCTCTACTTTGATGAAACACACCTACAGCATATGTAAAATGCCCTGCTTCATAATATTCTTAGATTATTATTTGAAAACATGGAGTTTGAGCCAATGAGTCAATTGGTCTGTGTAGACCGTGGACACACATATTAGGCTCTATAACGTAGGTTCTCAACCTGTGGATCCTGACGCCTTTATGGTTCAAATGACCCTTCCAGAGAGGTAGCAAACCACATATGCTGCATATCAGATATTTACATTACAACTTATAACAGTAGCAAAATTACAGCTATGAAGTAGCAACAAAATAATTTTATGGTTGGGTGTCACCACAACACGAGGAACAGTATTAAAAGGCCGAAGCATTAAGAAAGTTGAAAGCCACTGCTTTATAACTAACTCTATAACAATTTAAATGTAAAATATTGCAGGGGATCAGCCCTGGCCGAGGGCAGGGCCTGGAGCAGGGTGGATTCAAGAGCCGCAAGGGAGCAATCAGATGAGGGACACCATTCAGTTTTGTTTCATGAGAGACAGGACAGAGAGGAAACACATCTAGGTATGACTTATCCTACTCTGACAACTTGTGTCTCTCACAGGCTTTATTTAAACACAAAATCATTTCCCCAGAAACTTTATTCATTGATTATACAGCTTTTCAAAAGTCTTCTTTGACTGCATAAGGATAGTGAAGGAGGAACAAAGCAAGCAAATTTTATGGAAGCTAAGGAATTAACATTATGCTAAAACCATAATGAGTTCCTTTTAACTCAATATCTTCTTCCTTAAGATTGGTGCCATAAAGCCTTGCAGTTACAGAAATGCAAGACAGGACAACTCTATTTGAATTTGATTCTGTTTCAGTTTAGCACAGAATAGATCAAAAGTTATTTCCTATTATATATTATATCAACAGCCTCTCTCTAGTACAAGTAGGGGTCAGATGTTAGCTTATACCCAACTATTTAGCCTTATGCTTCCCATGGAACTGTAGTTACGGAAATTGTGAACTTCCGTGGGGTTGCTGGGAACTAAACCTGAGTCCTCTGGAAGAGGAATGTCTTAGTCAGGGTTCTCCAGAGTCACAGTGAAAGACCCCCCCCCCCCATTAAAAGGAAAATTATACCAGCTTAAGGTCCACAACTATAAAAGTAAGATTCACAGACTCAGAGCTAAAACAGGCCCGGGCGAGCCCAGGCACGCCCAGGCCCTGTGGGGCCTGCCCCACCATTAAGACTAACAGACCATAAAGGTAAGGAAAAAGGAATACAGGAACCAGCCGGAGTTATCAGTGCTGACTCATAGGCCATCCGGCAGGAAGGGATAAGCCCCTAGCCCCTGACATTCCGGACGCCCCAGCCTGCACGTACTCTTTTGCTGCGTAGCCATGCATCCGCGCCTCATTTGAATCCACCAATCAAGTCCCTGTAACCATGCATCTGCTTTTGTATGCCTGCTTCTGCTCCCCAGAACCCTATAAAAACCCGTCCCCGGTCTTGCTGGGCGGGCAAGTCCTCCGAAGAGACTGTGTGCCCGCAGGTACCTGTGTTTTCCAGTAAACCCTCTTGCTGATTGCATCCGAGTGGTCTCGGCTTGGTCATTGGGTCTCCTCCTGAGGGAAAGGTCCTCTCCGGAGGTCTTTCAACAGAACTTATGGGTAGACTCTATATAGTAAGAGAACTGGTTGATGACTTACAGTCTGTAGTCCAACTCCCCAGCAATGATCAGCTGCAGCTATGAATGGAAGTCCACGGATCTAGCAGCGGCTCAGTCCCACGAGGCAGGCAGGCAAAAAAGAGAAACTCCTCCTTCTTCCAATGTCCTTATGTAAATCTCCAGCAGAAGGTGTGGCCCAGATTAAAGGTGTGTACCACCACGCCTGGGTCTGGAATTTGCTTTGTCCCAGGTGACCTTGAACTCAGAGATCTCCTTGCCTTAAGCTCTTGGGACTCATAGCCATTTTGCCTTAAGATCCAGGTTAGAAACTTGTATCTCCCAGCCTTGAGATCAGGATCACAGGTGAGCCTTCCAATTCTGGATTGTAGTTCATTCCAGATATAGTCAAGTTGACAACCAGGAATAGCCACTGAAAGGTAAAAGTTTTAAAGTCGCCCCCCTAGACACAAAGTTTAGAGCAGAAGAAACAGGTTAGGTCTCAGAATTGTGTGTTCCAGGAAGCCTCTCCTAAGGCTACATCTGCTGGTTCCTATCGAAACAATCTTGAGAAGCAGGAAGCAGCTTCTCCTAGGAAACAATCTTGAAAAACAGAGTTTCTCCTAGGAAACATGCCATCCCTGCCCCCTCGGGTTGTGGTTTCCCCCTTTAAATACCTCTTCTCCCAGCCTCTCGGGGTCGAACTCCACTGCCCCTGCGTGGGATACGAGTCTCGACCCCAGTGCACTGGTTGCTATCAATAAACCTCATGGGATTACAAGGACGGTCTTTGTTTTTTTTGTTTTTGTTTTTGTTTTTGTTTTTGTTTTTTTCTCTTTTCGGAGCTGGGGACCGAACCCAGGGCCTTGCGCTTGTTAGGCAAGCACTCTGCCGCTGAGCTAAATCCCCAACCCCACAAGGACAGTCTTGTGTGAGTTCTTGGGGGGTTGCATCATCCCGAGACTTGAGTGAAGGTCTCCCCGCTCCGGGGGTCTTTCACCACTACAATGAGATGGTGTTCTTAACCACTAAACAATCTTTCCAGCCCCTCTAACCCATCTTCAATGAAGTAAAATAAAATATCAAACACAGGAGATTGGAGATAGAAGAACCATGGGACATTTTTTGAAGAAAGGTGCAGGCATGTAGTGGACTGGCTTTATAAAGATCTATAATGAAAAGGAGCAGGCGAATTAAGGGAAAATACAAAGTGTACAGTTTGAGGAGAAAGTGGGCACCAGGTAGTGTAGTAGAGCTGAGTCCTGTGTTCAAGTTAATAAACAGATGAAAGAAAAGCCTGATGCTAAATGGAATAAAGGGAGCAGTGGTACCAAGGCAAGACCCCACCCAGCTAACCTTCCAATTTGTAAAAAGGGGTTAAAGAAAAGCTTAAGCAGCGAAGGAAACTAGTGAAAACAGAAAGCTGATGTAGCTGTTATTGAACAAGGAGGTCATGTTCCAGCCCCAGTAAGCATTAGAACTCGGTAGATTTGGCCACATGGTTCTGGCTTTAGAATCAAGACTATAAGAAAGGGATTGTGGAATTTCCCTCCATGACTAAGGAAAGTCATGGAGAAAAAATGTGTGTGCAGGGTTTCATGGTCCAGAGGCCCAGAGAGGCCTCTGCAGGAAGCTGTGAAGGTGAAGCCTAGATTGCCAGGGAGACCACAAGATGTTGGAAATGCCAAATCCCTGGGAAACCTACCAAGGAAAGCTGCAGCCTGGGTTTGGAACTAGCTCTAGAGAGAAACGTATGTTGCAGACAACAAAACTGAAAGGAGTTGGAGAGCTAAAGAACATTTCGATATCAGACATGAAGATGCAAAGTTCTGAGCTTACCCTTCTGGTTTTGGGTCTTGCTTTGGTCCAGTGGTTCCCCCCATCCCCCCTTTTCTCTGCATTGGAATGGTAACATAAATATATTCTGTGCCATTGTGCATTGGAAGTATGTGATCTGTGCAACAATGTTACTGCTCATTGTGTAAAGATTATCCTTGTATTATTCAAATGCTGATTTCTGTGTTCCCCTGCTAGAATAAGCTTTCGGTCCTTGTTTGAAGAATTGCCTATCTTTTTTTTAACTAGGTATTTTCTTTATTTACATTTCAAATGTCATCCCCTGTCCTGGTTTCACCTCTGGAAACCCCCTATCCCATCCCCCCTCACCCCTGCTTCTATGAGGGTGCTCACCCACCCACTCCCTTCCACCTCCCCACCCTGGCATTCCTCTACACTGGGGCATCAAGCCTTCACAGGACCAAGGGCCTCTCCTCCCATTGATAGCCAACAAGGCCATCCTCTGCTACATATGTGGGTGGAGCCATGGGTCCCTCCATGTGTACTCTTTGGTTGGTGGTTTAGTCTGTGGGAGCTCTGGGGTGTCTGGTTGGTTGATATTGTTCTTTCTATAGGGTTGGAAACCCCTTTAACTACTTCAGTTCTTTCTCTAATTCTTCCATTGGGGACCCTGTTCTCAGTCCAATGGTTGGCTGGGAGCATCTGCCTCCGTATTTGTCAGGCTCTGGCAGAGCCTCTCAGGAGACAGCTATATCAGGCAACTGTCAGGATGCACTTCTTGGCATCTGCAATATTGTCTGGGTTTGGTGATTGTATGTGGGATGGATCCCCAGGTGGGGCAGTTTCTGGATGGCCTTTCCTTCAGTCTCTGCTCCACACTTTGTCTCTGTATTTCCTCCTGTGAGTATTTTTGTCTAAGAAGAATTGAAGCAACCACACTTTGGTCTTCCTTCTTGAGCTTCCACCTCACACCAGTCAGAATGGCTAAGATCAAAAACTCAGGTGACAGCAGATGCTGGAGAGGATGTGGAGAAAGAGGAACACTCCTCCATTGTTGGTGGGATTGCAGACTGGTACAACCACTCTGGAAATCAGTCTGGAGGTTCCTCAGAAAATTGGACATTGAACTACCTGAGGACCCAGCTATACCTCTCCTGGGCATATACCCAAAAGATGGTCTAACATATAATAAGGACACATGCTCCACTATGTTCATAGCAGCCTTATTTATAATAGCCAGAAGCTGGAAAGAACCCAGATGCCCTTCAACAGAGGAATGGATACAGAAAATGTGGTACATCTACACAATGGAACATTACTCAGCTATTAAAAAAACGACTTCATGAAATTCTTAGGCAAATGGATGGAACTAGAAAACATCCTGAGTGAGGTGACCCAAGCACAAAAGAGCACACACGATATGCATTCAGTGATAAGTTGATATTAGCACAAAAGCTCAGAATACCCAAGATAAAATTTACATTCTTTTTTAAAAAGATTTATTCATTTATTATATATAAGTACACTGTAGCTGTCTTCAGATACACCAGAAGAGGGCATCGGATCTCATTACAGATGGTTGTGAGCCACCATGCGGTTGCTGGGAATTGAACTCAGGACCTCTGGAAGAGCAGTCAGTGCTCTTAACCACTGAGCCATCTCTCCAGCCCCCAAGATAAAATTTAAAGAATTGCCTATCTTAATGTTATGTAAAAATTGCTCCCCAATAAAGCTAGCTGATCAGCCAGTGGCTGAGTAGTGGAGAGTATAGGGCTGGACTTCCTCCCAGCCAGGGGAGAAGGTAAGAGCGGGGTGGGGGAAGTGGGGATTAATTATGGGGAGAGAGTCCAGAAGATATCATGAGAAAATACCTGGAGCAGAGAGAGTCAGTACTAAAATGCAAGTATTATGGAGATTTTAGCTGGGAGATAGCCAGGTTAGTTTACAGGATTAAAATAGAGTAATACTGCTCAGTTGTTGTGCCCCTAAAGATTGTTAAATAAATATAATATCCAGTCTCAATTATTTAGGACCTAGCCAGTATAAGAGGAAAACTACAACACATTTATACAAATCATTCTAAGAGATCTGTGAAGTGGAAACTTCTAATTTCTTCTGAAAGTCATTTATGTCAAATGATGGTTTGCTAGGGCACACAGGTGAAATGATGTCTTGCTAAAGTCAACACGTGTAAGAATGTTTTTCTGGAACAGACACAGGTGAAAGGATGTTTTGCTGGAGTGGACACATGAAAGGATGCATGGTGAAGGAGTATAAATATTTCCGCACAGACAGAGGGAGAGGGAACATTCCCTCCCAGGGAAAGGCGCATGGATGTTCTGTGAATGTCCTTGGTTTGGTCTGCTCTGACTTGCTATTCTTAGCTGATGACACACATGTATTGACACACATATAGTGGTTTGCCTCACACAGCGTTGTTGAGCTCCACTTGTGGTAATGCTACCACTGAGAGGAACTTGCCAAAGAACTGCTCATAAGGTTCTTTCAGGAGCTACTTCCATCCTCTTGCCTTGGGCTGGTTGGAGAGCCTTGCAGTTTCTTCAGGACTGTAGCTGCTGGTTCAACTGTGGAGTTTGCCTGCCTAAAGGACTTGTCTGTACCTGCTGAGTCATATTTGGTGTTTGCTACAGGACTGAACTGCTGACAAAGAAGATCTAGCTCACCCCCAAAGAACTATTGCTAAACAGGTCCACTTCCTCCATATCCTAATAACTTTTCTCTTCCACTACCTCTGGTGGGTGGTGGGCAAGAGGAGAGGTTGAATGTTTATTAAAATAGACTACAAAAAATGCCAGGGTTGGGGATTTAGCTCAGTGGTAGAGCGCTTGCCTAGTAAGTGCAAGGCCCTGGGTTCGGTCATCAGCTCCGAAAAAAAAAAGAAGAAAAAAAATTAATGCCTACAGATCTGCCTTTATATTTTGATATAATTTGATAAAATAAGAGATTGCCCTTAATGTCAGAAGAGACTTTGAACTTCAGACAAAAGTGGTGTTGGGACTGTTATAGACCTTGGGAACTTATGGAATTGGACTGAAAGCATTTTTGTGTTATGATACGGCTGCAAGTCTCTGGGGGTTAGGGAATGGAATGCAGTGGTTTAAATAAGAATGGACCCCATAGGCTCATATACTTGAATGCTTAGGTGGTGGCACTGTTTGAAAGAATTAGTAGCTGTGGACTTGGAGAATATATGTCACTGGGGCCTGGTAGGAGTCATATTGTCTCTCCAGGGAAAGGTTCATGGATGTTCTGTGAATGACCTCCTTGAGGCAAGGTCCCTTGAAATTTTTCTCCCATTTGACAAGAACCAGTGGGAACAATAACCAGAACAACTGCATCTCCTTTGGAAATGGAGCTCTGATCTGTTTATTCAAAAGGTTAAGTAAAGACATGACTAACACATTTACAGAAGATCCCTTATTGGATGGTCTCAAAATTGATAGGAATATATGAGGAAAAAGGAAGGGGCTTGGAAATGTCAACTATTTCTTCTGAGGACGTAAGCATGCCAATACATTGCAGAGAGGGAAAGTTCAAAACTCACTTAGAGGAGATAGGGCCTAAAGATCAAGAGTGGAGAGTTCACTCTTAGGATAAGTTAGTAAGTAAAATGTGTTGTGCTCTTAAAGGAAATATGAATTGGATAGATTAATCTTTGCCTTGGGTAAGGGCTTACATAAAAGAAACAGTATAAGTTAATGGAAAAGTATTGATTGTCAGTTTCTGTCAGTTCTTGTCAAATGAAAGAAAAGTTGTGTAGGGCAGGAGCATATTGTAAAACAAAGACAAATCGTGGCATAAAAGACAACTTATAATACATGGTGAGCATACTGAATTCGAAGGTGATAAAATCCAAAGGTTATTGTACTGGCTGGTTCTGTGTGTCAACTTGACACAAGCTGGAGTTAGCACAGAGAAAGGAGCCTCCCTTGAGGAAATGCCTCCATGAGACCCAGCTGCAAGGCATTTCCTCAGTTAGTGATAAAGGGGGGAGGGTCCAGCCCACTGTGGTGGTGCCATCCCTGGGCTGGTGGTCTTGGGTTCTCTAAGAGAGAAAGTTGAGCAAGCCAGAGGAAGCAATCCAACAAACAGCACCCCTCCATGGCCTCTGCATCAGCTCCTGCCTCCAAGTTCCTGCCTTGTGTGAGTTCCAGTCCTGACTTCCTTTGGTGATGAACAGCAATGTGGAAGTGTAAGCTGAATAAACCCTTTCCTTCCCAACTTGCTTCTTGATCATGATGCAGGAATATAAACTCTGAATAAGACAGTTATAGTCTTATTAAAAGTTTGTTTGGATTCTAATCGTTTTTTTTACTTTGAAACTGTATGTATGAAGCCTGTGCACCAACTAGATGTGCCTGACTAGATATAATCATTTGCCTTGCAATACAGCACTTAAATCACTTTGGCCTGCAATATGCAGTTGTGCTTAGGTACGACATTATCATTTGGATTGTAATACAGTTGTGCTTAGATACGGGAAAAGGTTAATCACCGACTACAAGAAAATAAGGGGAACTTAAGATGAATTTTAATAAGTAATTGTTGAGAGTCTTGAATAATGATTAAAGAAAATCTGAAACTCTATATGTGTTTGAATGCTCTGAAATTCTGTATAAATAAAGATGGCTTAAGCTATTCAGGGCCACTTGCTTGAAGAACAAGTAGTCAGAGTCCTTTTCATTTCCATTTCAGGTTACTGAACTCACCAGTTAAGAATTCAGCAGGGGGGGTTGGGGATTTAGCTCAGGGGTAGAGCGCTTGCCTAGCGAAGCGCAAGGCCCTGGGTTCGGTCCCCAGCTCCGGAAAAAAAAAAAACCAAAAAAAAAAAAAAAAAAAAAAAAAAAAAAAAAAAAAAAAGAATTCAGCAGGGATTGACTTTGAGGTTTCACTTCTCTCTCTCTCTCTCTGTCTCTCTGTCTCTGTCTCTGTCTCTCTCTGTCTCTCTCTCTGTCTCTCTCTGTCTCTCTCTCTGTCTCTCTCTCTCTCTCTGTCTCTCTCTCTCTCTGTCTCTCTGTCTCTCTCTCTCTCTCTCTCTCTCTCTCTCTCTCTCTCTCTCTCTCTCTCTCTCTCTCCCTCTCTCTCCTCTCTCTCCTGCCTATGGTCTGGATACAGAACTCAGCTAGCTACTCTCTTGCATTATGTCTGCCTACAGCTGCCACACTCCCTGCCATGATAATGGACTAAACCTCTGAAACTGTAAGAAATCCTCAATTAAGTGCTTTTATTAATAAAAGCTTCTGTGATCACGGTGACCCTGCATAGCAACAGAACTCAGTCTAACACACAAATTAAAATTATATTTACCTTTTACTGCTTGTTTTTGAGATGGGTCTTACTGTGGAACTGACTACTTAGTCTGGCCTCAAACTCAAGAGTGATCATCCTGCCTCTGTCTCCTTGGTGGCAGGACTAATGGTGTATGCTTACATGCGAGATAATTTTTGTTCTTGAAAATGAGGAATATTAGAACAGTGGCTAACAACTGAAAGACTTTCTAAAGGTATTTTCTCCCTTCTCCAATGCTCATTTCCCTCTGTTATTAAGCTTTGTTCTTCTCTTTCGTTTTTGAGTGTGTGTGTGTGTGTGTGTGTGTGTGTGTGTGTGTGTGTGTTGCCTGTAAGTATGTCTGCGTATCTAGTTCATAACTAGTGGTGAGGGAAGTCAAAGAGGGGGTCAGATCCCCTGGAACTGGAATTATGGGTAGTTTGAACCACAATATTTGTGCTGGAATGGATCCTGTATGCTATAGAAGAGTTTTCAGTGCTCTTAACTGCTGAGCTACTTTTCCGGCCTCTGTTTTCTATTCCTGATTGTGTTTTCTGTCCAAGGCAGCTTAGATCATTAGGGGATCAGACTCATTCATCATTAAGGAGTAGAACTTCCTTAATGTGGGAGAATTAGCCTCAGGCAGGGATGAACTCCTAACTGAATGCCTAATACATGGTTTGGTGATTAACCCTGAAACTACATACACATTACCAAAAAAAAATTTTTTGCTCACCATGATGTATTCACATATTTCTGCACCCTTATTCATATAATGCATATAGAAATTTTATAAGGGAGAGGACATGAGAAGGGTGTTATGCCTAGACCACAGGTCCTCACAGGCCACCAGTGACCACCAGGACTCCAACTCATATGCAAAAGCAAAGAGTCTTTGTTCAAGCTCAAGCTTAGACCCTCCAACTCTCCAACGCAATGGACGGGTGTGGAAGGCCCAAGTTGGTAAAGCCTTGCCTTTTTATTACGATCACAGCAGGGTAAGGGGCTTTCCAACTTGGCAGTTACATGATTGGTTAACATTTGAAAATTGCAGCTTGGTGCATTTCTGTTGGCTACTGATGATTCAGCTTGGTATGAACAATTAAGACGCCTGGAACTTTAGGTACTTTCCGCCTAAGAGCTAATTGTCACTAGGGGTGAAGCGGCTGTTGCTAGGATGTCTCAATTCCTGGAACAAGTTGGGGGTTTTCCAGTAGCTGAGTTCAATCTAAGGGTAGGTTAAACAAAAAATGGAGTCTAAAAGCAAAATGGGGTTTATAATGTTAAGCAGGGCCCTTCAGGGAACTTGGGAAAAGATGGAGGAGTGGTGAGAAGAAAGAAAGTGGTGTAATTGTGTTTCAATTAAAAATGAAATGAAAACTAGATAGCTTAGATCAGTGATTCTCAACCTGTGGTCATGGTGGTTAAATATACCATTCTACAGGGTTCTCATATCGATATCCTGCATATCAGATATTTACATTACAATGTATTACAGTAGGAAAATTACAGTTATAAATTAGCACTAAAATATTATGGCTTGGGGCGGGGGTCACTAAAACACGAGGAACTGTATTAAAGGGTTACAGCATTGGGAGGGTTCAGAACCTCAAGCCTAGAGAAATGGCTCACTGTTTAAGGCCATTGAGTGCTGATCCAGAGGATCCAGGTTCTATCCCCAGCACTCATCCGTTGGCTAACAACTGGCTATAACTCCTGTTCCAGGAAATCTGATGCCCTCTTCTGGACTCTGAAGGTACTGAGCATGGTCATGTATAGGAAACCACCAAATATAAAATAAAAGGTTAAAAGAAAACCCCGAATCGGTCAGAAATTTTGACTGTGAGTTGACGGCCCTGTCCCTTCACTTGGGGGTGGGGCTTGGCTGGGAGGTAAATAAATAAAATGTTTTTTAAAAAAAGAATGAAATTATCTACGATGATGTCAGAGCCCTGAGACAGGCAGCAACCAAGGCTAGTTAAAACAACCTCCTAGTCATGCATAGAAGCGTCTGTGGCCTTCCTCTAAGCCAGCCTGCTCAGAGGCAAAGCAGCATTATTCTGAGGTTAGAACCCAAGACCACCAGCCCAGGGATGGCACCACCCACAAGGGGTCCTTCCCCTTTGATCACTAATTGAGAAAATGCCTTACAGCTGGATCTCATGGAGGCATTTCCTCAAGGGAGGCTCCTTTCTCTCTGATAACTCCAGCTTGTGTCATGTTGACACACAAAACCAGTCAGTACAAGGACCGAGGTCAGGTTTTTGACAACATCCTGTAATTCCTGCTACAAGAAGATCCAAGGTTCTCATCTTCTTGGGAACCAGTACACGCATGCACACTGACAATTAAAACAAATTGTTAAATAATTTTTACTCATAAATGCCCTTCTTGTGTAGGCATTTGTCCTATAACTCAGGTGTTGAGGCATCTAAAGGCAGAGTTTTCTTTAGCATAAATTGGTTCATGTAACAGAAAGCAAGGATGTAAGACTGAAGTGAAAGAAATAAATCCTTCTCAGTTGGTAGTACCACTTGGGAAGATTTAGGAAATGCTGCCCTGCTGGAGGACATATGTCACTTGGGTGGACTTGAGCATTTACAGTCACACGCCATTTCTAGTTCCCACTCTGCTTCATGCTGCAGGATGAGGATGTGAGCGCTGAGCTTCCTGCTTTACTCCCATGTACAACATTTGTTGTGATGCCAATTCCATATTGATCCCATATCCCTTTGGAACCATAAACCAAATTAAACTCTTTTATAAGTTGCCTTAGATATTATGTTTTATTACAGCAACGGAAAAGGCACTGATATACACGCACGAAGTTTTACACCTGGAGGAGTTATTTCATGTAACTGAAGAGTTTGTGAAATCTAAAAGAGTTACCTTATTGTTTAAAATTCATAGGACTTTTGTCCATATGAATTTGCAGGTACAAACAAAATAGAGAGGGAAATCATAATACATGGATAGTTGACATTTATGAAGCCAGCACTGGACTATTTTGTTGGTTCCTTTTCCTACTACCCTCCTCCACCCTTCCAACCCTCCAAAAATAGCAATCCTACTTCTTGGAGCATATATATATTCCTAATCATGAAAGAACAAATTAACGTGATTAGTCAGACTGTAAAATCTACATTCTGTATCAGTTGATATAATCAACCACATAAGGAAAGCCCCTATTCCCAAATCCTGATTGGTGGAAAAATGTAATTGTAACTTGGCACAGATGTTTGTGATTTTCAAACTTAAAAGATCTATAACAGGGGGCTGGAGAGATGGCTCAGTGGTTAAGAGCACTGACTGCTCTTCCAAAGGTCCTGAGTTCAATTCCCAGCAGCCACATGGTGGCTCACAACCATCTGTAATGTGATCTGATGCCCCCTTCCAGTGTGTCTGAAGACAGCTGCAGTGTACTTAGATATAATAAATCTTTAAAAGAAAAAAAGCGAGCTGACCTGGGTCAAGCCGGAAGAAGCCCTGGATTGGGTCTCCTGACATCATGAGGTTCCGGTTCTGTGGCGATCTGGACTGTCCCGATTGGGTCCTAGCAGAGATCAGCACACTGGCCAAAATTTCCTCTGTGAAGCTGCGGCTACTGTGTAGCCAGGTGCTAAAGGAGCTTCTGGGACAGGGGATTGACTATGAGAAGATCCTGAAGCTTACTGCTGATGCCAAGTTCGAGTCTGGAGATGTGAAGGCCACGGTTGCAGTGCTGAGTTTCATCCTCTCCAGCGCAGCCAAGCATAGCGTGGACAGCGATTCCTTGTCCAGTGAGCTGCAGCAGCTGGGGCTGCCCAAAGAGCATGCCACCAGCCTGTGCCGCTGTTATGAAGAGAAGCAGAGCCCCCTACAGGAGCACCTTCGGGCCTGTAGCCTACGTGTGAACAGGCTGGCCAGCGTGGGCTGGCGGGTAGACTACACCCTGAGCTCCAGCCTGCTACATTCCGTGGAGGAGCCCATGGTACACCTGCAGCTACAGCTTGTGCCTGCTCCAGGTTCCCTGGCCCAACACGTTTCCATGTCCCTCTCAGCAGACAAGTTCCAAGTTCTCCTGGCAGAACTGAAGCAAGCCCAGACCCTGATGACTGCTTTGGGCTGAGAAGGGTGTTCCCAGCCTCTGTGGAGCCGCCCTGCCTGCACTGAGTGGCTCCCCTCCACACTCCTCTTGCAAGGGTGGCCCTTGGCCTCTTGAGTCCTGGGTGGGGCTACTGGGGATCGTCCCCAGAATTGCCTTCTTTCTTTTGAAAGCAAGTACTTGTCAACCATTTTATGGGCAATAAGAATAAACAAGTGTACAGCAAAAAAAAAAAAAAAAAAAAAAAAAAAAAAAAAAAAAAAAAAAAAAAGCTCCATAACATTCTGGCTTGGGGTTGCAGTTCCACAGATCAGAGGTGGCCCGATTACAATGAATTCTTGTGAATTGCATTGACCTGGTGTTTGAGGTGTGTTGGATCTAAGCAGCCCTCATGATTCAAAGGCTTTATCACATTGAGTACAATATAAGGTTTCTCTCCAGTATGTAGTCTTTTCTGCATTTAAAGATAACTATGAAGAGCAAAGGCTTAACAACATTGCTTCCATTCATAGGGTTTCTCTCCAGTATGACTGATTTGAGATAATGAGGACCATAGAAATGTACAAAGGCATCACCATATTAAATATATTTATAGGGTTTCTTTTTAGTATGATTTGTTTCATGCCTTTGAAGATCATTGTGCCTTGCAAAGGTATTACTTTAACGATCACTTTCATGGGGTTTATCTCCAATATGTATTCTTCTATGAATTCAGAGACTACTGTGACATAAAAAGGATTTACCACATTGACTACATTCATAGGGTTTTTCTCCAGTATGAGTTCTTTTATGTATTTGAAGATAATCATGATATGTAAAGGCTTTACCACACTGGTTACATTCATAAGGTTTCTCTCTAGTATGTGTTCTTTTATGTATTTGGAAATAACTCTGTTGTGAAAAGGATTTATCACATTCATTACATTTGTAAGGTTTCTCTCCAGTATGAATTCTTTCATGTCTTTGAAGTTGACCATGAGAGGCAAAGGATTTGCCACATTGCTTACATTCATAAGGTTTCTCTCCAGTATGTGTTTTTTTATGTATTTGGAAATAACTCTGTTGTGAAAAGGATTTATCACATTCATTACACTGGTAAGGTTTCTCTCCAGTATGCATTCTTTTATGTATGTGAAGATAACCATGATATGCAAAGGCTTTACCACAATAATTACATTCATATGGCTTCTCTCCAGTATGTGTTCTTTTATGTATTTGAAGATTATTGTACTGTGAAAAGGCTTTATCACATTGATTACATTCGTAGGGTTTCTCTCCAGTATGTGTTCTATTATGTATTTGAAGGTTACTAGGACATGCGAAGACTTTACCACATTGATTACACTCATATAGTCTCTCTCCAGCATACGTTCTTTTATATATTTGGAGATCACTGTGATATGCAAACACTTCATGATATTGAATGTCTTCATAGGATTTCTCTCCAGCATGTGATCTTTTATGTACTTTAAGTTGATCATGATATGCAAAGGCTTTACCGCAATAATTACATTCATAGGGCTTCTCTCCAGTATGTGTTCTTTTATGTATTTGGAGACTACTTTGGCATGCAAAGGCTTTATCGCATAGATTACATTTATAGGGCTTCTCTCCAGCATGAATTCTTTCATGCCTCTGAAAATGACTGGGACATGCAAATGCTTTATCACATTGATTACATTTATAAGGTTTCTCTCCAGTATGTGTTCTTCTATGTATTTGAAGATGACTGTGCTAAGAATAGGCTTTATCACATTGATTACATTTGTAGGGTTTCTCTTTAGTACATGTTCTTTTGTGTATTTGGAGACTACTCTGGTATGCAAATTCACCACATTGACTACCTTCATAGGGTTTCTCTCCAGTATGAATTCTTTCATGTCGTTGATGATAACTGTGATAGGCCAAGGCTTTACCACACTGAGTGTATTCAGAGGGTTTCTCTCCAGGAGGACTTCCTTCATGTCTGCAAAGATAATTGGCACATGTGAAAGTTTTACCACATTCTATATACCAATGAATCTTTTTATCTTTAGGCATTAATTTTACAATTCAGTCTGAATCAGATCTTAAGGTTTTATCACTTTGTTTACACCCATGGTTCCCCCTCATTATGGGTTGCTTTGCTTCTTTGAAGATACCTGTAATGGTAAGAGCGTTTATTACATGGCTCACATCTGTAGTGTCCTTTTTCTCTATGAGATTTTTTACATATTTGAAGCGAACTGAAAGAACTCAGGGGTTTACCACATTGAGTGCATTCATAAATTTCTTATTATCCTATAGTGCAAAATACACTACATTTGGATACATAATTTGCACTGGAAACCGGTCAAAATTTTCCACATTCTTAGTACTCAAGAATTTTCTTCAGTGCCAGTTTGTGGATATATTCTCATTGAAAATGGAAAACTAATTATTAGCTTGTAGACACTGAGGAAGTCTACTCAAATGGGGAATATCTTCTAATAGTTCTGGGAGAGAGAGAGGTACACTGCTTCTTTCAATAGCCCTGTGCTCACATGGCTTGCATCCAGTGGGACGCATGATATACTTATTAAAAGAAGGATAAGAAATGAAGATTTCCACATTGCATTCACACAGTTTGACATTTTCTTCATCAAAGATATATGGTATGGGGATTAAGGTTTCTCCATAACAACATTCTTTTTTTTTTTTTTTTTTGGTTCTTTTTTTCGGAGCTGGGGACCAAACCCAGGGCCTTGCGCTTCCTAGGCAAGCGCTCTACCACTGAGCTAAATCCCCAATCCCTCATAACAACATTCTTGACTCTCATAAACTGCCCCTCTCACTAACCTTAGCAGTGTTACTACAGGTATATGAGCAACACCAACTTTACGATGGAATATTTCCTTATTAGAGGGTTTTGGACATATGCACCTGTTCAATGTTTATATGTTTTGCAATATGTGAGTATTATGAGTCTAAATAGTTTGTCAGGTCTACAGGGCAGCTGCAATGTGGCTAGTAAATGGTAATTTCTTTTTTTTTTTTTTTTTAACTTGTGTATGATTTCTTTTTTTTTTTTTTTTTTTTTTTTTTTTTTTAACTTGAATTTTTTTTTATATACATTTTCGTGTTTTTCCTTTTCCCGGTTTCCGGGCAAACATCCCCCCCCCCCCTTCCCTTCCTTATGGGTGTTCCCCTCCCCACCCTCCCCCATTGCCGCCCTCCCCCCAACAGTCTAGTTCACTGGGGGTTCAGTCTTAGCAGGACCCAGGGCTTCCCCTTCCACTAGTGCTCTTACTAGGATATTCATTGCTACCTATGAGGTCAGAGTCCAGGGTCAGTCCATGTATAGTCTTTAGGTAGTGGCTTAGTCCCTGGAAGCTCTGGTTGCTTGGCAGTAAATGGTAATTTCTGATGAGGCATTGTTTCCTTGTCTTTTTTCTCAGAGGAATGCCTTGCAAACACAAATCAGACACCTGACACTGAGGTTCATGGATTTTTGAGAATTTAATAATCATCAACATACTTTAAGAAATGCTTTTTTATACTTGCTTTTTAAAAAATTTTCCAGGACACATTAAAATTTCTTCAAGCCATATTCATAACAACTTGCACATTAAATTACCTTGTATGCCTTCTTGAACTTTGACAATGTTCTTCAATATTATGGTCTTCCCAATTATAACCTGAAATACAGTACCAGAAAATATATGCTATATTATTGGAAATTAAGGAAAACATAACTTACTGTCTTCAGTGAACCAGATTTATTCACCTCATTCTTCCTTGTTCTCAATTGAAATTACAGAAGAGCATCAGTAACAAAGAAACAGTTGTTCTTTTATTTGAAAAAGTGAAAGAAAATTCACATCTTACCTACAACAGCGAGGTTCCTGTAGGTCTCCAGCATCACATCTTTGTAGAGATTCTTCTGTGAAGGATTCAGCAAAATCCATTCTTCTCAAGTGAAGTTCACATGCACATCATCATAGGTCAGTGCATTCTAAAACATCCCACACATGTGTACAAAAGAAACCATGATACAGACAACACTGTAAATGGATACTTCACTGACAATATATTCATATACCTCTGGTGTTTCCTCCACTTATTTCTTGACCCAGAGGTGCTAATGTAATCACCAAGCAATCTTAGAATTAAACTGAATAATGACGTTCAGCCCTGTCATTGCTTCACTCTTTGAGTAAGATATATAGCCTTGCAGGAGAAATGCTGAGAGCGAGAGCAAGAGAGAGCGAGAGAGCGAGAGAGAGCGAGAGAGAGCAAGAGAGAGTGAGAGAGCGAGAGAGCGAGAGAGCGAGAGAGCGAGAGAGCGAGAGAGCGAGAGAGAGAGAGAGAGAGAGAGAGAGAGAGAGAGAGAGAGAGATTCCACCTTTAATCCTAGCAGTCAGGAGTCAGAGGCAGGTGTATCTCATTGAGTTGGATGCCGGCCTGTCTATCCAGGACAGACAGAGGTACATTTCAAGACCCTATCTCCCCGTAAAAATCAATCAAACAAGAAAGAGAAAAAGAACTGAGGTTTTTACTGAAGTTCCCTCAAAGAATTGTACACTCATTCCAGTTCTATATTCATCTTCCAGAATCCTAAAGTGCTCCAGTTGAAACTGTAACATTAATAAGATCTTATTAAAAGGGATCCATATTTAAACAATTATAAATGGACAGATGAAAATATTAGCAATGTAAAGGTTGGTCCTAAATCAGCAACATAGGGCAGGAGAGATGGCTCAGCGTGAAGAGCTCCTGCTGGACTTACAAATGATTGCACTCAACTGCCAGTACTTACAAGGGGCCTCAGAACTATTCATTACTCCAAGTTCAGGAAGTCTGAGGCCATCTTCTGACTACTACGAGGACCTGGCACACATGAGGTGCATACTCAAGCATACAGGCAAAATACTCATATTCATTAAAAAAAACAAACAAACACAACAGGTAGGAAGAATGATACGTACCTGCAACCTGATGACTCAGAAAGCTCAGGCAGTATTAATATCATGAACACACGTCATCCTGATAAATATTCTCTCTGCCAGATTTCAAAATTCAGGTGGATGAAGAGCAATAAAACAGCATATGCTTGACATGTACTGAAATCTACATTTCAGGCCAATTAACCAATAATATAAAAACAAACAAACAGCCATGCATATTGACCCACATTTACTCCCAGAGCTCTGGAGCCAGAGTGAAGTGGAACTTTAAATTTGATGCCTGCACGTTCTACAGCTAGGGATACACAGAGAAACATTGTCTTCAAAAACAAAAGGAAAACCAAACCCAACAAGATTAAAAATAATAATAATAAAAACCAGGTTCACAAAATAGTTTAGCACTGTACAGCAATCATTTCTACTGCCTCCTTTGTGATTTAGGGATAGAGTCTATAATGTGGAAGGCATGACCACATGAGAAGGAAGCTCACTGATCACTTTCAACCACGACAAACGATACACACACACACACACACACACACACACACACACACACACACACACACACCAAACAGGAAAAGGGTTGAGTCTATAGACACCCAATCCCATCCCCAATAAGGAATCTAGAAAGGCTCCTCCTACAAACACCTCTATAAATTCCCCCAAAGAAAGCCCCAAAGGAGAGACAGGTGTTTAAACTCCTATCTGGGAGTTTTTTTTAACTCAGTCAACTACATCCTGACCCTGGTCACTACAGGCTAATGGTCACCCCAGGATAAGACTGCATTTACTCTAACTTCAAAGATCCTAAGAGTCTGCAAGAGCTCATACACTGTTCAAATGTTCAAAGTCTTTTCTGACACTCAAGACAATCTCTCGATTGCCACATCTTATAAAATCAGAACGCTGTGTTTTATAAAAATAAACAGGAGAGAGGGAATATGTTTGGTGAATGTGCAGTCAGGTGTGGGGGAAGAGGGTATCTCCGTGGGCCCAGGCTGAGGCATCCCTTACCCTTGAAGGACCAGCCACACGACAGCATAGGATAGAACAGAGTTCACTCAGGGCATGGGGAGGGGAGTTGAGAGGGTAGAAGAGATAGAGGAGGGAGGGGGGGGAGGGGAGAGAGAGAGAGAGAGAGAGAGAGAGAGAGAGAGAGAGAGAGAGAGAGAGAGAGAAACAGAGAGGAGAGGCCATTCAGGAGCACATGGAGAGAGGGAGGGAGGAGGGGAATGGAGAGAGAGGGAGGAGGGGAATGGAGAGAGAGGGTAAGGGGCAAGAGGACAGAGCAAGCACAAGAAAGCAGGAAAGAGAGCCCCTTTTATAGTGAGTCAGGCATACCTAGTACCAACACAGAAAGCAAGTTATATCTTTCTAATATACAATGGCACAGAATACCTCACCCATTCCAATAGAGAGAAATGTGTACATAGTGAGGGAAGATTGGACAGAAGCAAGAAACCCAGCAGGGTAAACAACAAATCCTGTAGCTCTGCCTCAGACACATGGGGCCTCAGTTTCAAAAGGCTTAGATGGCCCTATCCCCGCGACTTCTCATACATCTCTCAGTTTAGTTTCTTCCACTCTCTATATGCAGCTCCCCACGAGAGATGTCTCACAGCTTAGGTATCTCAACATCTTGTGGTCTCGAAATGCAACTCAGGCTTCATGCTCACAGGTTCATGCAATGCCCTCTCACAGTTTTCTCCCTCACTGGGGCTCTGACTCTGCCAAATATGAATGGCTGGAACAGCGCTGAACTGAAACCACAGGGGAAGAATCTGATCTTAAATTTTGCATCTTTCTTGTTTCCAGAACTTGGGTGCTCCTGCCAAGTTTGGATTTGGGATGGACCCTGCCATGCTTGGACCACAGGTGTAGCAGGTTTTGTATGAAGTCCCTTGCAGGGACTGGGGATCACTTTGCCTTCTCCCCCTTCCATTAACTGAAGGCTTAGCAGGAGGGAGTGGTTCCCTTAAGGCATCTTCTTAGGCTTCCAATCCTGAGCAAGGGCCTTCTCTTTCATGGTGATAATCTCTTTGAAAATTCAGGGATCTGTTTCAGCTTTGGCTGCCATGCAAAACTACCCAGAGCTGTTTGTCTCTACAAAACATACACTTTTCTTTTCTTTTCTTTTTTTTTTTTTCTTTTTTTCAGAGCTGAGGACCGAACCCAGGGCCTTGCGCTTGCTAGGCAAGCGCTCTACCACTGAGCTAAATCCCCAACCCCACTTTTCATTTATTAAGCCCCACTTGTTTTTTTTTTTTTGTTGTTGTTTTTGTTTTTCTTCAGGGGACTCCTGAATATGTGACTGGTAATACTCATCCAAGAGATTCAATATTCAATCTAAGAATTCAGCCCATTATTTTTTTAATTCTATCTGCCTTAATTCCCCAGGGAATGGGCAGAACAGGAAAGATTTTGGGACAAAATACCACACAAATGACCTCTGGCTAAATTTTCCTTGTAGTATATTTTATACTGAAATCCTATGACTTGAACTTCTGTCTGCATTACTGGCAATGCTCCAACCTTCCAGGTGCTACAAGAACAGCTGATTAGGCTCAGACTACAGCTTTCTATGCTGTTTGCCATCTCAGATCCTGATATTTTCCACATTCCTCCAAAAGAGAACGTTCGGAGGTTCTGTCCTGCAGCAAATTACTTTTCCCCTAAGATTCTTGCTGCAGCACCTTGCTGATCTGCGGCTGCTGTGATTGAATCCTCTCAGGAAAGGCATCTCAGGTAATGAACAGGTTCACTTGTTGGGTCCTGTCAGATCACAGTCCATCATTTTGGGAGCTTAGGATCAAAACTCGAGCTTCAATAATGAAGGCAAAAACCATGGACAAACACTGTGTCCTGCCTTGCCCCCTTGCTTGGTCCCTGTCTCACGCGCAGCCAGCTCTCTCACCCAGCCCAGGCCCACTTGCTTAGGGATCCTGCCACCCTCAGTGGAAGAGCCTTCCCACATCAATCATCACCCCACACAATCTCTCTCTGACACAGCAGCCAGCCATTTTGATGAGGGCCATGCCCTCAAGTGAGGCTCCCTCAGATGACTGTGGGCTGTAAAATGTTCATGACTGAAGCTAATTAGGCCATACAGACAATAATATGTGAGAAAGTTTTAAAACCCAAATCCAATGTGTTACCCATATCAGTTACTTCAGTAGCAAAGCCCCAAACATTGGTGATGGCAAGAACTGGAAAGCACAGATTTGCCAAGGAATGAGGAGAGGCCTTCAGGATCAGGAAGAGGAAACTGAAACTGTTTCTCCACAGAAACAGGAAATTTTTGGAGGATACACAATTCAAGGACCACCACCCCCCCACACACACACACAAGACACAGGGTTGGGAGCTGTTGGTCTTTTAGGAGGTTGGTTTTGGTTTGTTAGTAGCTGTGTTCAAAGAAGAAGCAAAGCATCTCTTTCTCCTCTCTCCTTGTTTCTCTCCTATCTGGTGTTAGCGGGTGAAAGTGGGGGAGGGGTGGGAAAATAAGAAACCTCAAAGTAGCAAAGACCAGCTACACTGGTTAATACTAAAAGAGAAGCCAGCCTAGGACTGATTTTGGATTCCTCATATACTGTCACCCTTACATCTCTTTTAGGTTCAGGTCCCAAGTTATGTTTTGAGCAATTTAAACATGGACTGGAGACTGCACCTCTAGCCATTAGAAAGATGGGAGAGTTATTCAGCAAAGATATCCCCAGGATTATTTCTTAAGTATACCAGTGCCCTAAAGCTGCAGGTCATTCTTCAGTGGCAGGGCCCTAAGTGGACGGTCTGAGATGGTAAAAACATAGGAAAAGGACAAGATAGAAAGTATAAACCTGGGGTGGGGAGGTCTTGCACAAGCTATGCATTATGCTAAGTAGGCTTCTTAAGAAGAATGCCATCAGGCTGGAGAGGTGGCTCAGCGGTTAAGAGCACCGACTGCTCTTCCCGAGGTCCTGAGTTCAATTCCCAGCAACCACATGGTGGCTCACAACCATCTGTAATGGGGTTGGGTGTGTCTGAAGACAGCTACAGTGTACTCGTATACATTAAATAAATAAATAAATCTTTAAAAAAAAAAAGAAGAATGCCATCTTCTACACCACTTACCTGGGGGGAATGGAAGGAAATGGAAGACATCTATGAAGTCAGCAAAGATGTAGAAACTATGAAGTTAGCAGAAACATCATACAATGGGACACACTCAGGAGACGTCCAACCAAACAGTGCTGCACAAGGGGAAGTCAGGGTATCTCAAGAACATTCCTGACCAAGCCTTTAGTGGCCTTGGGACCAATAACCAGGCACTAGTGCCCCATGCACTAGGAAGAGTTGTGTTTTCAGAATCTGATGCAACCCCTCCATAAGGCCCTGAGATAAAACAGATCTCCTTCTCTTAAAACCAGGAGTATGCTTGGGAGAACTGGTCATGGTCTGGGGCCAGGGCCTTTGAGTCATCCTCAGTCCATGTGGACCTCAGGGAAAGAAAGCCTTGCTTGATCAGGCCAGCACTCAACACAACAGTGTTTTGTTTTGTTTTGTTTTTTTCTTTTCAAATAGTTTTAATCCGGTGTCATCTTGCCCATGTGGCAGTACTTTGCTTTTCTCAAGAAGAAAACTGAACCTTTAGGGCACAGCAGGCCTTAATGTTGGTTGTGATCCTGTAATGCCTCATCAAGCTCCTTCTTAGAGGCCTCTTTGATGAGGGGATGTGCTTAGTGGCTGGTTGTAAGTCAGGGTTGTTTCCTGTTATGGGTTGGAACCTTATTTCTGGACAATCCTGGTGAATAAACATTTGTATCCTAGCACTCTAATCTCTGCCTGCCCTGGTTAGCACACTGCTTACCTGTGGGGTGTTTAACAGGCAGTCCTCCCTCAGCTAAATTCTACTTGGTGCGACCTACTACCTCCTAAGCGTTAGTAAATCCTTTACATCACCAATTCTTTTGCAGCACAGCTTAATAGTGCGTTGCTACCCAACACATGAGATGCCTTTTACCATCTCCACAAAATTAACTCCAAATGGTTCGTACACCATGTTAAATACTAAGGATTGAACTTAGGAGAAACCGGGGCTCTCTGAGTTTGGCATCCTGCCAAGGATGTTTCTACACAGAAGCCACGTTCCCAGTGCTCTGCATAGATGCGGCCCCAATAGTGAAGTTATTCAGAGGCTACTGCTGGGTCCAGTGAGTGACTAGAACCACCAGGGACTTCATGAATGGCCCAACCTGGCCGCCGTTCCCACCCAGCCCCGGGAAAGACCCACCACTCCATCTCCCGCTTTTTATCCTCCTGCTCCTCCCCGTTGTTGGCAGTGGCCCTGTCCTCACCATGTCGCAACTTCGGAGCTTGCCAAGCGCACCTCACAGCACCCAACTGCAAGCCTTAGAGCTCATCTGTCTATTCAAGCCTGCTCAGCCAGCCAGTGAGTGGAAACTGCCTCACGGTACCGGAAGAACCTGCCTCCTCATCTGACTGGCAGGCCTGCCTGAAGGTTCTGATTGGCCGGTGTGTCTTGAGTGACATGAGCACCTCACTAAGGGCTGAGTGTGCAGAAGAGACACCGCACTTTTGGTTCCTATCCAACCCTCAGTTCAGAGTCAGATCTTTTCCAGATCTTCAGAGATTTGTGTTTTAGTGGCACTTGCGCCTGTCCTCCAACAGCCTACCCAACTGTCTCCCACCAAGCCCGGGGGATGATTAACCACTCAGCTTCCACTGCTCAGCTGCCAGCTCCTGCCCTTTGTGGGCAGTGACCCTGTGCTCACCAGGTCCAGACTTCAGAGCTCCCTTCACAGCACTCAGTAGGCCCTTCCCCTTCTTCCTGGAATCAAGGTTGTTAGCTTGCATAGCCCCCTTACTCAACTTGCAATGGAGTTATTAATCTGTCCCACAAGTGGAAGGGTGCCCAGAATATTAACACTTAAAGAGAGATTTTAGGAAACAAGAGTTTTGTTTTGTGGCCCCGTTCTGGGTTCAGATAAACTGCAGCTACTTCTCACCTGGTAGGTATGAGACGAGCCTGGGAGAAAAGAAGGAAACAGGTGACAAACACGGAGGAGCACTTTTGCCAGCTGTCACATCTTCCTCCGTGGGAAAGTAAAAAACAAACAAACAAAAAAACCCTCACAACCGTATTAGTGAAGCTTCTCTAGATGAACAGAACTGATAGAACCAATCTCTCTATGTAGGTAGAAAGTATATTTATCAGAATGATTCACAGGCTGTCATCTAACTGGTGGCTAGCGAGTTTGTTGTTGTGGTGGTGGTGGTAGTTTTATTTTGTTTTGTTTTGTTTTGTTTTACTGGAATTAGAGCCCACTTCTTTGGAATTCTGGTATTTCTGAAGACCAACTGAGACATCCAGCCACATGGGCTAAACCACGACTGGATTCTTCAACTTTCCATTGGTAGACAGCCACTGTTAGACCAGTAGGACAAGACGACAAAGAGCGGCCATCTTCAGTGTCCTTTATATATGTAGGCTCACACCAGAAGCTATGGCCTAGATTAAAGGTGGATTTTATCACCTCAAAACATCCAGATTAAAGAAGAGATTTCCCACTTCAAAAGCTATACTTAAGAAAAATCCTGCCTAGCGCCCAAATTCTTTTGGTTTGTCAGTTCCAGATGTAGTCAGTTTGACTACCAAGAACAGCCATCACATCCATCAAGTCAGAAGTACTGAGATAGATACCCTGCCCCGCCTCCCCCCACCCCCAACGTGGCAAGAAAGGTGAGCATGGGAGTCATTTCCCTCTCTTTTTTTTTTTTTTTTTCTTTTTTTCAGAGCTGGGGACCGAACCCAGGGCCTTGCGCTTCCTAGGCAAGCACTCTACCGCTGAGCTAAATCCCCAACCCCGGGAGTCATTTCCAAAATAATGCCTTTCTTCAACTAAGGAACCCTGAGATTTTATTGAGGGAGTCTGGATTTGTTCGTAGGTTTTTCAATTCCTATGCATGCTAAGTTAAATCCTCTCATGAACATGGTCATGATATCAAAGCAGAGGTTAAATATCTCTGGATATTCTTAGCTAAAGTCAGCAGAAACATGTACATTATAAAAATTATGGACAGAGACACCTCTGGGTTGTTCAGCTAATGCTGTAAGGTCTTAGTTAAAACCTAGTAAAGAGCTAAAACCTTGAAAGATTGCTTAGGAGCCAGTGCTGGCTGTAATGATTGATCTGCGTATGATCTAACAGGTAGGTGCCACATATACATAGGACTCAAATTCAGAAAACATCAAGGAAAACTCACCTATCTGAACTGCGGACATTTTTCTTAGAGCAACAGATTTGCTGAGCTATTCTAACCTCACAGTACGGCTGCTTTAGCCTCTGAGCAGGCGGGCTCAGAGGAAGGCCACAGCTGCTTCCTGGCAAACTAACTCTGTCAGTATTCTGTCTGTCTCAGGGCTGTGGTATCACTCTATAGAATTATATTTTTTAAGGTTTATTTTCAATATACGTGTGTGTGTGTGTGTGTGTGTGTGTGTGTGTGTGTGTACACACGCAGTAGTAACACAAGCTAGAAGGAGGCAGGAAATGCCAGGGACTGGAGTCCTAGTAAATGGTTAGCTACTATGAGGTTTCTGGGGATGTAACATGGGTTCTCAATAGCAACACCCAAATGCTCTCAACTGCTAAGCTATCTTTATAGCCACTTTTTATTTAAAAACTAATTTATGTATCTTAATTAAATGTATTACATCACTTTCCCCTTTTCATCCTATGTCCATCTTTCCTCAAATTCTTCCCGCTCTCCGGGGCAGGCAGCTGTAAGCAGGGCATCATGGCGATGGGGAGGCCTGCTGGAGTGGTGGAAGTCCTGAGTCCTACAGCAGTCAGCAGGTGGTGGAGGTCAGATGGTGTAGATGCTGCGGCTGAGGAAGCAGCTGTGATTGAATCCCTGTGATGCACGCGGAAGCAGCAACAGATGTAACAGCAGGGCCCAACAGCAGGACACGCAGCAGCGATCTCCAACCCTGTGCATAGAAGCGGCGAGCATCTCCAGTCCTCCTCACCATAGCCAGTGCCAGTGCGCAGCCCATGGTGATTGTGACTGCGCCTGGGACCCAAGGTGAATGGCAGGTGATGCAGCAGGAGTGTGCGGCTCCTCCATCCCTACCCACTGCATAATGTGCGCGCGCCAGGCCCATAGAGAGCGGCCGAGACCCTGTGGACCATGCTGTTGGCTGCTGCTGTGGCCTGCAGAACACAGCAGCCTGGCGCGGGCCAGGTGGTCACAGGGAGATCATAAACCCCGTCCGTGTCACCCAAGTCTCAGCACCAATGTTAGGGTTTCGAATCTCTGCCCATGCCCGGAGAGAACACACCTAGACAACATGGTTTCACGTGGAGGGATTTAATGAGAGAGGAAGAGGTGAGGGGAGGAAAGGTGGCCGGCCATGGGTATGTGAGAAGGGGGCAAGAACAGAGAGGAACAAAGAGTATGAGGGGTTAAGAGAAAGAGGAGGGGGCAAGCAACCCCTTATATAGTCAGGCACAGCTGGCTGTTGCTAGGCAACTGTGGGGCGGAACATATCTGGCTGATATGCAGGGAATTTCAAATCCTTAGTGACCAACAGGGGTCTGACCTTGAAGAGACCAAGGATACAGAAAACACTGAGTGGCGAATACATCAGCTAACACTTGCTGATGCCATGGACCTGAACTCCATGAGCTGCAGGGAAGACTATGGATATTGGCCTGAGCTAATCAGAAAGTCTCATTGTTCTGTGGACCACTCAGCATACCACTGACCATTCTCTCCTTGGATGACCTAGAAATCCTGAAATTCCTGCCTTCTTTTTTTCTCTTTTTCCGGAGCTGGGGACCGAACCCAGGACCTTGTGCTTGCTAGGCAAGCCCTCTACCGAGCTAAATCCCCAACCCCGCCTTCTTTTTCTAAGCATCGTGTTTTCTGGCCTGTGTAACCATGCCTGTCTTAGGTTGTTTCAACTTCACTTGATGGTTTATTGGAATGATGGGGCAGTGAGATAAACAGCTGCACTCAACTATATTGCAAAACCACTTTTCTCTGTGAGCCTGGGTTTCACTATCTGTAGAATAAGAACAAAACTCTGCCCTAGTTTTTGACGAGTTATAACAGACTCAATGACAAAGTAAAACAACATTGCTCATAGTTGGAAGACAGTAGACTTTAAGGAACAGAGCTGCATTTGAAAGGGAGCTTTCTTCTGTTACTGGAGTTACAATCAGAGCCTGTGTCCTGGTTACCCTAACCAGGTTCAACCACTCATCCAAAATAAGCTAATTAGAAAAACTGAATTATGTAGCTCTGACTTGCCTACCTATAATGCAGCGATCTGAAGGGAAGGTGAGAAGATCTTTTCAATGTCCTAGGACAGCCTAGTTTATATATTGAGTTCCAGGCCAGCCAGAGATTCATGGTGTAATTTTATAAAATAATAATGAAAAAGAGAGATAAAAAGCAATGGAAAAAAGCAATTATTAATGAAAACTGAAAACGTACTAACATATTTATTTGGTATAATTAATTTACACCAGTGATGAAGACATAATGTAACTAATTCATCCTTGAGGTCCTAACAGGTTTACATAAAAGGCAAGAGATATGAACAATGAAATAATCTATCTAATAATAATCTGAAACAAATTCTATCCTCTACATAAATCCCTCCCCTATTCTCAGCTCCTTTCTTTCCAGAAAGGTATTCAGATGAGATGTTTATTCAGCAGAGAAATTTTCTTTTCTTTTTTTCATAAAAATTTTCCTATGCAGGAATCATTCTTCTCCTAGAATGAGATTGCAGGGGCAATTTGAATTTTTATACAGTCCACTATTTCACTTGATGTTGTCCTTGGGGAGAGATATAAATGTCTCTGAGAATATTAGTATTCCTACCAGGCAGGCAGGCTACAGGGATGACATAGGGAGGGTTGAGGAGCTTTAAGGTCCAACTGAGGACCACAGCAGGGGCCTGAAGGGTGCTGTCACTGACAGGTACATGCAATTGCCCAGAAATGGAAAGAGTGGAAGACCTGGAAGGGATTGACTCACCACAGATGAGTGGATACAGAGAATACTGTAGGAGCCAGCTTGTGCTCAGCTACACCCCCAAGTATTGCTCTCTGGCCTTTTAATTCTCTTCCGTTTATATCCAAATCTCCCTCTCCCTAATAGTTTATCCACACTCAGCAGCTCTTTCAAATGCCCAATTTCCCCCATGAACAATCCTTCATGTCACCTAGAGTCCCCACTACTCAGGGCTTCTGACTGAGTGTTTTGAAGGCATCAGGGAAGCAGAATATGACCAAGAGATTAGTTATGTGTTCTTTTATATATTCAGAGACTACTTTGACCTGCAATGAGTTTAACACATTGAATACATTTGTAAGATTTCTCTCCAGTATGAATTATTTCATGCCTTTGAAGTCGACCATGAGAGGCAAAGGATTTACCACATCTTTATACTGATAAGGTTTCTTTGCAGTATCTATTATTTTATGTATTTGACGATAACCATGATGTGCAAATGCTTTATCACAGCGGTTACATCCGTAGGGCTTCTCTCCAGTATGTGGGTTTTTTTTAAATGGGTTTTGAGATTACATGCTTTTGAGAAGGATTTTTATTATTGATTACATTCACAGAATTTCTCTCAAGTATGCGATCTTTATGGATTTTGAGACTGTGGTTGTGAATAGGATTTACCACATTGATTACACTCAGGTTTTCTCTCTAGTTGTGTTCTTTTATGACTTTGAAGATCACTATGACCTGCACATTGGTTACATTCACAGAGTTTTTCTCCAGTATGTATGAGTTCTTTTATGTTTTTGGAGATGACTTTGTTTGTAATATGCTTTATCACATTGATTACACTTGTAGGGTTTCTCTCCAGTATGAAGTCTTATATGTATTCGAAGACCACTTTGACATGCAAAGGCTTTACCACATTGATTACATTCGAAGGGTTTCTCTCCTGTATGTGTTTTTTTATGCCTGTGAAGACTACTATAACATGCAAAGCCATTACCACATTGACTGCATTTGTAAGGCTTCTCTCCAGTATGAATTATTTCATGCCTTTGAAGTTGAACCTGAGATGCAAAAGATTTACCACACTGCTTACATTCATAAGGTTTCTCTCCAGTATGTGTTCTTTTGTGTATTTGAAGATTAATGTCTTGTGAATAGGCTTTATCACACTGATCACACTTGTAGGGTTTCTCTCCAGTATGTGCTCTTTTATGACTTTCAAGACTACTATAGCGGGCAAAGACTTTATCACATTGTTTACATTCATAAGGTTTCTCTCCAGTATGTGTTCTTTTATGTATCTGAAGATGAATGTTTTGTGAATAGGCTTTATCACACTGATTACACTTGTAGGGTTTCTCTCCAGTATGTGTTCTTTTATGACGTTGGAGACTACTGTGACTTACAAAGACTTTATCACATTGATTACATTCAAATGGTTTCTCTTTAGTATGTGTTCTTTTATGTATTCGGAGATGACTGTCCAATAAATAGGCTTTATCACACTGATTACACTTGTAGGGCTTTTCTTCAGAAAGTGTTCTTTTATGTCTTCTGAGATTACTCTGATTTGACAAGGCTTCATCGCATTGGTTACGTTTGTAGAGCTTCTTGCTAGTATGTGTTCTTTCATGTATTTGAAAACTACTATGATGTGCCAAGGATTCACCATATTGAATACTTCCACAGGGTTTCTTTCCAGTATGAATTCTTTCATCCCTTTGAGGATAACTGTGACATGCAAAGGTTTTTCCACACTTAGTATAGTCAAAGGGTTTCTCTATATCATGACTTCTTTTATGCCTGCAAAGAAAATTGGCATGTGTGAAAACTTTACCACACTGTTTGCACTGACCTATATATCTGTATTATTAATTTTACAATTTGGTCTAGTTAATAAGACGAATTGAATCTTAAGGTTTTTGTCACTCTGTTTACACCATGGTTTCCCCTTCATTATGGGTTGTTTTGCATCTTTGAAGACACCTGTAATGGTAAGAGCGTTTATTACATGGCTCACATCCGTAGTGCCCTTTTTCAATGAGGCTTTTCACATATTTGAAGAAAACTGAGAGAGCTCAGAGCTTTAGCACTCTGCGTACATTTAAAATTGTTTCTCAGGGAGAAATACTCTAGATTAGCATACTGAATTTGCAACATTTACTGGGTCAAACAGAGAAGAATTTCCACATTCCTAGTACTCATTGGGATATTCTGCAGTGTGAGTTTGTGGATATATTCCCAATGAAGTTGGAATACCAGCTAGTTATAAACTTGTATCACATTGAGAAAGTCTACTCAAATAGGGAATATCTTCTAAATTGTTCTGGGGAGAGAGAGAGAGAGAGAGAGAGAGAGAGAGAGAGAGAGAGAGAGAGAGAGAGAGAGAGAGAGATTCATACTGACTTGCACATGAAAATTACCTTGCATGTCTTCTAGAACTTTGACAATGTTCTTCAATATTATGATCTTCCCAATTGTAGCCTAAAATATAGTGCCAGAAAAGGTATGAATTATTATTGGAAATTAGGGAAAATGTTACTATCTTCAGTGAACCAGATTTATTCACCTCATTCTTCCTTGTTCTCACTTGAAATTATAGAAGAGCATCAGTAACAAAGAAACAGTTGTTTCCTTATTTGAAAAAGTGAAAGAAAATTCACTGTCTTACCTATAGCAGTGAGGTTCCTGTAGGTCTCCACCATCACATCTTTGTAGAGATTCTTCTGAGAAGGATTCAGCAAAATCCATTCTTCTCGAGTGAAGCTCACATGCACATCATCATAGGTCAGTGCATTCTAAAACATCCCACACATGTGTACAAAAGAAACCATGATACAGACAACGCTGTAAATGGATACTTCACTGATAATATATTCATATACCTCTGGTGCTTCCTCCACTTATTTCTTGACCCAGAGGTGCTAATGTAATCACCAAGCAATCTTAGAATTAAACTGAATAATGAGGTTCAGCTCTGTCTCATTTCTTCATTCTTTAAATAGGATACACCCTTGCAAGAGAAATTCAAATAAACACACACACACACACACACACACACACACACACACACGTATATGGGGGAAGAGAGAGAGAGAGAGACAGAGACAAACAGATAGACAAGCAAATAGTACTAAGCACTCATCAGAGAAATTGTATGAACAGTTACTAACAACAAAAAATGATGGGCAAACTGGATGTACTGAATCATCATTTAATCCCAGCATTCCGGAGGCAGAGCCAGGTGTATCGCATTGAGTTGGATGCCAGCCTGGCTTATCTAGGACAGACAGAGGTACATATTAAGACCCTGTCTCCCCTGTAAAAAAAAAATCAAACAAACAAGAAAGAGAAAAAGAAGTCTGAGGTTTTACTGTATTCATCTTCCAGAATCCTGAAGTTGAAATTGTAACATTAATAAGATCTTACTAAAAGGAGATGCATGTTTATACAGTTACCAATGGACAGATGAAAATATTAGCAATGTAAATGTTGATTCTAAAAAAGCAACATAGGGCAGGAGAGATGGCTTAGCAGTGAAGAGATTTTGCTAGTCTTATAAGTAATTGGGTTCAATTGCCACTTACAAGGGGGCTCACAACTATACTCCAAGTTCAGGTATTCTGAGGTCATCTTCCAACTACCACAAGGACCAGACACATGGGATACATATTCATGCATACAGGGAAAACATCCACATTCATTAAAAAAATTAAAACAGTTATGAAGAATGTTATGAATCTGTAATCCAATGACTCAAAAAATTCGGCAGTAAAGCTCAGGCAGTATTAATGTCATGAATACATGGCATCCTGAGAAATACAATATTCTCCCTGCCAAATTTGAATATTTACAACGTGGTTAAAGATCAATACAAAACGCCCGACATACACCAAAACCTACATTCTAGACATATCAACAAATAATATAAAAAAACAAACAAACAGCTGGGCATGTTGACGCACATTTAATCACAGCCCTATGGAGTCAATGTCAGGTGGACCTTTAAATTTGAGGCTGTAAACCTACAGCCAGGTTTACAGAGTGAAATTTTGTTTTCAAAAGGTAAACAAAACAAAACTAAAAATATAAAAATGCCAGGCCCACAAAATAGCCTAGCATCGAATAGCAATTGCTTCTACTGATTTAGGGATAGAGTCTATAATGCAGAAGGCATGACAGCATGAGAAGGAAGCTCACTGATCAGTTTCAACCATAACACACTAAACACAAAAAACAGGAAAAGGGTTGAGTCTAGAGATACTCAAATCCCATTCCCAGTAAGGAATCTAGAAAGGCTCCTCTTACAAACACCTCGATAAGCTCCCCAAAAGAAACCCTAAAGGAGAGAAACCCTAAAGTGTTTAAAGACATCATCCTATCTGGGAGTTTTTTTTAACTCAATCAACTACATCCTGACCCTGGTCATTACAGGCTAATGGTCACCCCAGGATAAGACTGCATTTACTCTAACTTCAATGATCTGCAAGAGCTGTAAGAGTCTGCAAGAGCTTGTACACTGTTCAAATGTTCCAACTCTCTTCTGACACTCAAGACAATCTCTTGATTAGCACATCTTGTAAAGTTAGAAAGCAAGTTATATCTTTCTAATATACAATGGCACAGAATACCCCACCAATTCCAACAGAGAGAAATGTGTACATAGTGAGGGAAGATTGTACCAAAGCAAGAAACCCAGCAGGGCAAACACCAAATCCTGTCTTGTGTCTCAGACACAAGGAGCCTTAGTTTCAAAAGGCTTAGATGGCCCTATCCCTGCAACTTCTCATACATCTCTCAGTTTAGTTTCTTCCACTCTCTATATGCAGCTCCCCACGAGAGATGTCTCACAGCTTAGGTATCTCAACATCTTGTGGTCTCGAAATGCAACTCAGGCTTCATGCTCACAGGTTCATGCAATGCCCTCTCACAGTTTTCTCCCTCACTGGGGCTCTGACTCTGCCAAATATGAATGGCTGGAACAGTGCTGAACTGAAACCACAGGGGAAGAATCTGATCTTAAATTTTGCATCTTTCTTTTTCCAGAACTTGGGTGCTCCTGCCAAGTTTGGATTTGGGATGGATCCTGCCATGCTTGGACCACAGGTGTAGCAGGTTTTGTATGAAGTCCCTTGCAGGGACTGGGGATCACTTTGCCTTCTTCCCCTTCCATTAACTGAAGGCTTAGCAGGAGGGAGTGGCTCCCTTAAGGCATCTTCTTAGGCTTCCAATCCTGAGCAAGGGCCTTCTCTTCCATGGTGAAAATCTTTGAAAATTCAGGGATCTGTTTCAGCTTTTGGCTGTCATGCAAAACTACCCAGAGCTGTTTGTCTCTACAAAACATACACTTTTCATTTATTAAGCCCCACTTGTTTTTTTTTTTTTTTCTTCAGGGGACTCCTGAATGTGTGACTGGTAATACTCATCCAAGAGATTGAATATTCAATCTAAGAATTCAGCCCATTATTTTTTAATTCTATCTGCCTTAATTCCCCAGGGAATGGGCAGAATAAGAAAGATTTTGGGACAAAATACCACACAAATGACCTCTGACTAAATTTTCCTTGTAGTATATTTTATACTGAAATCCTATGTCTTGAACTTCTGTCTGCATTACTGGCAATGCTCCAACCTTCCAGGTGCTACAAGAACAGCTGATTAGGCTCAGACTACAGCTTTCTATGCTGTTTGCCATCTCAGGTCCTGATATTTTCCACATTCCTCCAAAAGAGAACGTTCGGAGGTTCTGTCCTGCAGCAAATTACTTTTTCCCTAAGATTCTTGCTACAGCACCTTGCTGATCTGCGGCTGCTGTGATTGAATCCTCTCAGGAAAGGCATCTCAGGTAATGAACAGGTTCACTTGTTGGGTCCTGTCAGATCACAGTCCATCATTTTGGGAGCTTAGGATCAAAACTCGAGCTTCAATAATGAAGGCAAAAACCATGGACAAACACTGTTTCCTGCCTTGCCCCCTTGCTTGGTCCCTGTCTCACGCGCAGCCAGCTCTCTTACCCAGCCCAGGCCCACTTGCTTAGGGATCCTGCCACCCTCAGTGGAAGAGCCTTCCCACATCAATCATCACCCCACACAATCTCTCACTGACACAGCAGCCAGCCATTTTGATGAGGGCCATGCCCCCAAGTGAGGCTCCCTCAGATGACTGTGGGCTGTAAAATGTTCATGACTGAAGCTAATTAGGCCACACAGACAATAATATGTGAGAAAGTTTAAAAAAACAAACCAAATTCAATGTGTTAACCATATCAGTTACTTCAGTAGCAAATATCCAAACATTGATGATGGCAAGAACTGGAAAGCACAGATTTGCCAAGGAATGAGGAGAGGCCTTCAGGATCAGGAAGAGGAAACTGAAACTGTTTCTCCACAGAAAGTCCCCAAACTATCAAAATCTCAAGATATTCAGAACATGTATAGTAAATGTTCAGAAGGCAAAAGCAGGTGAAGGTCTATCATTTACTAGGAAAATAATATAATTAGATTATAGTGAATAAAATCACAATATAGATGGCATCATTAATAAGAGGAGAAAGACAGGCCTATAAGGCTTTTAAACAACTATAAAATTATAATTAAAAAAATCAAAGAAACTACAGGCCAACACTGATGCTGTGTACCCTGTTTCTCATCTTTGCCAATAATTGGAAATGGATTGGAAGTGGCAAAAAAGCCAGTCAACTGGACAAAGAGGCAGCCTAAGGAAAGGGAATCTTTTTTAAAAATAAAATTCATATTGCATAGAGGCCTAATAGAGAAAATATATAATGAATTCAAGGAACAAGATTTTCCAAAACAAAAAATCCAATTTAAAAATGGGATTTTAAATTAGATCTAAATGTAGAATTCTGAACAGAGGAATCTCAAATGGCTGAGGAAGACTTAAAGAAATCTTCACCATATTAGCCATCAGGTGAATGTAAGTCAAAACCATCTGACACATGTCAGAATGGCTAAGATCAATAATACAAGTGACAGCTCATGCTGGTAAGGATATGGGGAAGGGGAACTATCCTCTACTGCTTGTGGTAGTGCAAATTAATACAGCTACTACAGAAATCAGTATTCCCTCAGAATCATGGTTCCTCAGTAAACTGAGAATCCATTTACCTCGAGACCGAGCTATACCACTCTTGGGCATCTATCCAAAAGGTGCTCCATCCTACCACAAGGACATTTGCTCGACTATGTTCATTCATAGTATATTTATTCATAGCCGCCAGAAACTGGAAACAACCCAGATGTCCCTCAACCAAAGAATGGATTAAAAAAATGGTGGCATATTTATGCAAAAGCAGTTGTTTTTTTTAATGACAACATGAATTTACAGGCAAGTTAATACAACTAGAAAAAAAAAATCACCCTAAGTGACACAACCCAGACCCAGAATGACAGATATGGTATGCGTTCACTTACAAGTGGATATTATCTATTAGGTAAGTCTAATCAAGCTACACTCACAAACCTAGAGAGGTTAGGTAAAGAGGAGGGATATGGGGGGAAGCATGGATCTCCCTCTAAAGGGGAAATAGAATAGTTTCTGTGAGTAGCCTGGGGTTTGATGGGAACAGGAGTGGGAGGGATCAGGTGGGGGTAGGGGGTGGATGAAGGGAGAGAGCACACTGCAGGGAGAAAGAGCTGGAACTAGGGGTTATTTAGGAGTATAGAAACCCAGTGTAATGGCAACTTCCCGGAATCCATGAGGGTGACCCTAACCAGGACTCATAATGGAGGATACAGAGGCTGAACTGACCATCCTTTGACACCAGGCAGGGCTTCAATGTTCAGAATGGGTGACATTCAGTTGAGCTGTTGGCCAAGGTGGTCCCTTGAAGATCCCTAAACAACCCATGATGATGCTAGGACAAAACTTGGCTCTTTGAAAACTGACAGCAGGGCCCCATCGCTGAGGACAAATTCTACACAGCTCCACTGAATGTGAGGTCAAGCTTCACCCTACGTCCTAGTCTCTTGGAGGAGAGAAGGTACTCGACAGAGAAGGCTACAGAAAGAGAAACCTGGACACCAACCCAGCTACAAAAACCCTCTACCGAAAATTGGTTCTTCCTGCAAGATTGTGCTGGGGCATGAAGGGACAAACTTGTTTGAGTGGCCAACCCATGTTTGGTTTAACTTGAGGCCCAGACATGAAGAGGACACATGAGTAACACTGTCTGGATTTCCAGGAACCTTACAGAGACTTAAATGGCAAGCATGGGGCCAGCATGGGTCTGTGCCATGTGCCAGGTCCTCCGCTGATGCTATGGCTGTCAGCTTGGTGTTTTTGTGGTCTCCTAACAGTGGGAACAGCTCTGACTCTTTTGCTTGATCCTGGGAATCTTTTTCTCTTATTGGTTTGCCTTGTCCAGCCTCAATATGAAGGCTTTCACCTTGTCTTTTTCTATCTTGTTTTGTCCTGTTTGGCTGTCCTCTCTTGGAGGTCTGCTGCTCTCTGAAGAGGAAATGGGGATGTGGGGTGGATCTAGGGGAGAGGAGGATAGGAGAGGTGGGAGGTAGCTGGGAGGATTGGAGGGAGGGGAAACAGTGGTCAGGATATACTGTATGAGAGAAGAATCTGTCTTCAATTAAAACATCAATTCAATATTGCTTAAAAGAAAATGCAAAGAAGGGAAGCAATAATGAACAAAGAAAAGTGAAATGGTGAAGACAGGAGAGACAGCATGAATCTGACAGACACAGTTCTCCCGCTGTCTGTGTGGAGGGTGACCATCACACAGGAGTGTAAAAGTATCTTTTATTTGCCTGATGTAACTGTAATCTCACAGACTTACTTTTCTGCTAACCTAGGCCTAGTCCTGGAAGCTTCTAGGCTCTGTGCAATCTTAGCTATGTCTAGAATGTTTTCAGCCTCTGAGACTTAACTCCTAAATAAACTCACCCTTTTCTTTTTCTTTCTGAACGCTGGCTGGCTGGTGAACTCATCTGTTCTGGCTCTAAACTCTCCACGGTAAATGATTCAACATGGCTTCTTCCATTTCCGAATGAACTGCTCTGCTTGTCTTCAAACTAATCCTAGCAATCTGTTCTAAACCTCTGGCTCCTCGCTCTCTGGCTCGTTCTGTCTTCACCCGTGTTTAGCTCGTTCTCTCTTCAACTGGTCTCTGTAAACTCTGGGTAAAACGGTCTCCTCTGCTCACCCGCTGTGCTGCTCCTCTATGCTGCCCCTCTTTCCTGTCTCTTCTCTTGATGGTGGTGCGTAGCATATTCTCTCTCCTCTTTCTCTGATTCATCACTTTATCTGCCACTCAATTAGACATCACTTTCAAGCAAGCGTGTTTCCATCTAAAACTAAATTTCCTTCATTGTTTGGGTTTAAAAGTGTGTACGAGGGCCAGTGTGTATTCCAGACACAGGGATTAAAGGTGTGTGCTATGGACTCAGCCATATCACAACTAGAAAACAGGTTATTTGTTTTCTTCAAGAAATAACACAATCTTGGGGTTCACGATGTGATCAAATACCCTGCAACACAGGAGTTAATAAGGGGCTCATTCTTGGGCCCACTCTCGGTCTGTGAAATTAGTTTTCCTCTCAGCAATGTGAAATACATAATATACAGGAAACAAAAGCAGGTCATTGATTGTGTTAACTTTCATGAATTTGAAATGTGGAATTACAGAGCTTTCTGTTCATTTCATTCCAAAGCAATATTCTTGCCTCTTTTCAAGAAAAACTGTTTGAATAACTATTCAAATAACAGAAATTAATGTTATACAGAATTGCTACATTAACTATAAGATAAACAAACTGTTACAAAAAATGTTAGAACACGTTCTTCAAAATGAAAAAATTAAGGTGTTACTATCTAGGATAGGTTATTTAATCCAGAGAAAATAGAGATGATCACATACTTAAGACTACTCCTTTTTTGTTTTGTAATTTAGTCATTTGCTGTAAAGTAAATTACTGTCAAAACTGTAATCTACTGTCATTTTTTAAATTCAAACAAAATACCCAGGCTGTTTCTTAACCTCATTTTTACTTTTTCATGCAGCAGGATACATTGGCAGAGAGCTTTCATGCCATCCAATAAAGCCACTTTCTACATTTTCACAGTCTATACTATAATAGCACAATAGCTTTTCATCTGTATAATTCTTGGTACAAAAACTTGCTACTTCATTTCTCTTCTCTACATACTACCTAAAAGAACAGGATAAAAACCAATTGAAGGTGAATGTTTCAGCTAGATTTTGTGCTTTTTGCCCTGCGTCCCCCCCCCCGCACCCAGGTTCTCAACAAATGAGCATTGAGGTGATTCTCACATGAAGGCCACCATGAACACAACTGCAATGAATGTGAGAATTCTGATGCTTCTCAATGCTAGTTTTAAGTGCAATTATACTGAGAAGATTGCTGAAATCCCTGGCAATTCTGTCATTTTTAGGAGAACTCTGATAATGGGATACTTGCTTCCAGGTATCATAAACAAATGTATCAGAACACATACATTAAATATTTGCAATTTTACATCAATTATAACAACACAACATGCTTTTAACTATTTTAGTTGTTATCTGTGGAAAATCCCAACTTACTGTTGTCAGGATTTATTTTGCATGCCAATACACAATCCTTAACTGAGAAAACAAAGAGTGAAAATAAGACATGGTACAGAATTGAACAATGAATTTGAAAATTTTTTGAATTTATGCTGCAAATTGAACACATTTTATTTTCACTCTTTTGTTTTCTCAATTAAGTCATACTTAGTGAGCTCTGTTATCCAATCCAAATGATGTACTCTGTGCCACTAGGGTCTACACTAAAGTCCTCCTTCTTAGGCTTTGTACATTACCTCCCATCAGGCTCAGTTTCTCCTTCCAGTCTGCACCTGTGCCAGGGTAGATCCACTTGTCTGTCTCTCTTTCTCTCAACACGGCAAGTCTGCAGGTCTCCCAGGAGATCTGCTGCAACCCAGAGATACAGAAGGCAAGCTCCAGACAGAGACACCCAGGGCAGCCAATTTCAGTGATAACCAGATGGCAAGAGGCAAACACATCATAACCAACAGAAGCCAATACTGTGACTCACCAGAACACAGCACTCCCACAACAGCAAGCCCTGGATACACCAACACACCTGAAAAGCATGAGGCTAACCTAAAATCCCATTTCATGAAGATAAAAGAGACCTTTAAGTAGGATATAAATAACTCACTTAAACAAATACAGGAAAACACAGTTAAACAGGTAAAAGCTCTTAAGGAGGAAACAACAACAACAACAACAACAACCAAAATCCCTCAAAGGAATACAGGAAAACACAATCAAATAGGTAAAAGAATTGAACAAAGCAGACTATGACCTAAAAATGGAAATAGAAACAATAAAGAAATCACAAATAGAGAAAACACTAGAAATGGAAAACCTAGGAAAGAGGTCAGGAGCTACAGATGCAAACGTGGCCCAACAAAGAGCGAGAATTCAGACCAAATTCCCTTATGAACATTGATGCAAAAATACTCAATAAAATTCTAGCAAACCAACTCCAATGACACATCAAAACCACCCTTCAGCACGATCAAGTAGGCTTCATCCTAGGGATGCAAGGTTGGTTCAATATACAAAAATTCATTATTGTAATCCACTATATAAACAAAGGAAAAAAAACCACAATTATCTCATTAGATATTGAAAAAGCACTTGACAAAACACAGCACCTCTTCATGTTAAAGTATTGGAGAGACCAGGAATTCAAGGCCCTTATCTAAACATAATAAAAGCAATATGCAGCAAATCATCAGCCAATATCAAATGGAGAGATACTTGAAACAATCCCACTAAAATCAAGGATAAGACAAGTCTACCCACTCTTTCCCTATCTATTCAAGATAGCACTTGAAATTACAGCCAGAACAATAGGACAACAAAAGTACATCAAGGGAATACAAATAGGAAAGGAAGAATTCAAGGTACACTGTGGATATGACAGTATACATAAGTGGCCCCAAAATTCTACCAGAGAACTTCTACAGTTGATAAACAGCTTCAACAAAGTGGCTAGATATAAAATTCACTCAAACCAGTAGCTTTTCTCTACACAAAGGATAAATGGGCTGAGAAAGAAATTAAGGAAACAACACCCTTCACAATAGTCACAAATAATATAAAGTATCTTGGAGTAACTCTAACCAAGCAAGTGAAAGATCTGTATGACAAGAACTGCAAGTCTCTGATGATGGAAAGATTTCTCATGCTCATGGATCAGTAGAATTAACATAGTAAGAACAATCATCTAACCAAAAGCAATCTATAGATTCAATGAAATTCCCACCAAAATTCCAACTCAATTCTTCACAGAGATAGAAAGAGTAGTTCTCAACTTCATATGGAATAACAAAAAAATAAAGTGAAAACAATTCTCAACAATAAAAGAATTTCTGGGAAATCACCATCCCTGACCTCAAAGCATTAGTAATAAAAAAGTGATATAAAGCAATAGTTATAAAAACTGCAGAGACAGGCAGGTAGATCCATGGAATAGAATTGGAGACCCAGAAATAAGCCCACACACTTAGGGACACTTGATCTTTGACAAAGAAGCAAAAAACATACAATAGAGAAAAGAAAGCATCTTCAATAAATGGTGCTGGTCTAACTGGTAGAAAAATGAAAATAGATCCATATTTATTGCCTTGCACAAAGCTCAAGTCCAAGAGGATTAAGGACCTCCACATAAAACCAGATACACTGAATCAAAGAGAAGAGAAAGTGAGAAAGAGCCTTGAATTCACTGGCACAGGGGGAAATTTCCTAAACAGAATTCCAATGGCTTAGACTATAAGATCAACAATTGATAAATGGGATCTCATGAAACTGATAAGCTTCTGTAAGGCAAAGGACAGTCAATAGGACAAATCTGGCAACCTACAGGATGGAAGAAATCGTCACTAACCAACCCCACATCCAATAGAGAGCTAATACATGAAGAATTCAAGAAGCTAACCTCCACAAAACTAAATAGCCCAATTTAAAAATGGGGTACAGAGCTAAACAGAGAATTCACAACAGAGAAATCTTGAATGGCCAAGAAGCACTGAAAGAAATGTTCAAAGTCCTTAGTCATCAGGGAAACGCAAATCAAAAGGACCCTGAGATTTTACCTGACACCAATTAGAATGGCTAAGAACAAAAACTCAGGTGGCAACACATGCTGGTGAGGATGTGGAGAAAGGGGAACATTTCTTCATTGTTGGTGGGATTGCTAACTGGTACAACCACTCTGGAAATCAGTCCGACAGTTACCCAGAAAATTGGAAATAGATTCAGCTATAATACTTGGGCATTGCTAAAATACCTATGGTTTCTACTCCTGTTACAATGTCTTCTGCCGCTAAGCATGCACCTTTAGTCTCATGGGTTGTTCCCTATGATCGGCTGACTGAAGAAGAGAAGACCAGGACCTGGTTTACTGATGGCTCTGCATGTTATGCAGGCACCACCCAGACGTGCAGCAATACAACCCCTTTCCGGATGAACCCTGAAAGATCCAAGTGAAGGAAAATCTTCGTAGTATGATTGTTCACTGATTCATGAGCTGGCCATGGATGGTGAGGGGTTTGGAAAGATCACGATTGGAAAATTGATGAGAAAGACATCTAGGGAAGAAATATGTAGATTTATCTCTTCAAATGGGCAAAGAACATGAAGATATTTGTGTCTCAGCAGAGGAGAAGTTCAGTAATCAAGTGAATAAGATGACTTGTTCTGTGGACAGTCAGCCTCTTGCCCCAGCCATCCCTGTCATTGCTCAATGGGCACAGGAACAAAGTGGCCATGGTGGCCAAGATGGGTGTTATGCTTGGTTTCAACAACACAAACTTCTACTCACCAAGACTGGCCTGGCTACAGCTACTGCTGAATGCCAGATCTGTCAACAGCAGAGGCCAACACTGAGTCCCAGATATGGCACCATTTCTCAAGGTGACCAGACAGTAACCTGGTGGCAGATTGACTACATTGGACCACTTCCTCCGTGGAAAGGACAACATTTTGTTCTTACTGGAGTAGATACTTATTCTAGTTATGGATTTGCCTTCCCTGCACGTAATGCTTCTGCCAAAACCACTATCCATGGACTTACAGAATGGCTTATCCATCATCATGGTATTCCACACAGTATTGCTTCTGACCAAGGAACTCATTTCACAGCCAGAGAAGTGTGACAGTGGGCCCACAATCATGGATTCCACTGGTCTTACCATGTTCCCCATCATCCTGAAGCAGCTAGTCTGATAGAAAGATGGAATGGCCTTTTGAAGACACAGTTACAGTACCAATTAGGTGGCAGCAGCATGGAGGACTGGGGCAGAGTTCTTCAGAGGCAGTATATGCTTTGAATCGGTGTCTGTTATATGGTAGTTTCTCCCATGGCCAGGATCCATGGATCCAGGAATCAAGGGGTGGAATAGGGACTAGTTTTACTCACTATCACTCTTGGTGACCCGTTAGGAAAATTTTTTCTTCCTTTCCCCACAACTCTAGGTTCTGCTGGCCTACAAGTTTTGGTTCCAGAGGGGCGAGTGCTTCTACCAGGAGCCACAACAAACATTCCATTGAACTGGAAGCTCAGACTTCCCCCTGGTCATTTTGGGCTTCTAATGCCTTTAAACTAGCAGGTTAAAAAGGGAATAATAGTGTTAGGAGGGGTGATCGATCCAGATTACTATAGGGAAATTGGACTGCCTCTCCACAATGGAGGTAAGAAGGATTATGTCTGGCGTGCAGGAGATCCCTTAGGGCATCTCTTGGTACTACAATGTCCTGTGATTAAAGTCAAATGGAAGCTACAACATCCAAGCAGGATAACAAAGGATGCAGACCCATTAGGAATGAAGGTATGGGTCACTCCTTCTAGGAAAAGAGCCAAAACCTGCTGAGGTTCTTGTAGATGGAGGAGGAAATGCAGAATGGGTAGTAGAGGAAGTTAGTTATAAACACCATCTACGGCTACATAGCCAGTTGCAGAAACAAGGATTATAGAGTAATATGGATGCTTCTGTTTTATTTTGTTAAGAACATGTTTGTATAGCTATTTGTGCTTTCTTCCAATTTCTTTAACACCAATTGGTATTTAAGTTGAGATACTAAAAGAATGTTCCCAAGGGACATTGCCCCATTGTAAATTTACAAATGCATTTGCGATTGTACGAGGAATAGTTACATCATATTAGGTGTATTCATGACCTTGTTACTGTTTCATGTGGACATGAGATATTTGTGTCAAGTTGACAAGGAGTGGATTGCAGTGGCTATTCCTGGTTGTCAACATGACTACATCTGGAATGAACTAAAATCCAGAATTGGAAGGCTCACCTGTGATCCAGATCTCGAGGCTGGGAGATACAAGTCTCTGACCTGGATCTTGGTATGGAGATCTTGAGGCATAGGGGCTATGAATCCCAGGAGACTAAGGCAAGGAAATCTCTGAGTTCAAGGTCATCTGGGACAAAGCAAGTCCCAGATCCAGGCATGGTGGTACACACATTTAATCTGGGCCACACCTTCTGCTAGAGAGCAACATAGGGACATTGGAAGAAGGAAGACTCTTCATCTGCTTGCTTTGTAGAACTGAGAAACTACTGGGTCCTTGGACTTCCATGCAAAGCTGATCATTGCTGGGGAATTGGACTACAGACTGTAGGTCATCATAAAAAATTCCCTTACTATATAGAGACCACCTATAAGTTCTGTGAATCTAGAGAACCTTGACTAATACAGGAGTATAGCCAAAAGATGTCCCACCATACCAGAGGGACACGTTCATAGCAGCCTTATTTGTTATAGCCAGAAGCTGGAAACAATCCAGATGTTCTAGAATGAAAGAATGGATACAGAAAAATGTGGTACAGTCACACAATGGAATACTATTCAGTTATTAAAAATGAAGACATCACCCGAGAAACCTCTGTATCTGAGAAACTCCTTTTGTACCTGGAATTGTATTTCCCTGAATCATGCCATTTGTTGTCCTTGTGGGAGTGGAAAGGTCACCATATTTACCAACAGCACCACAGTTTGGTTCACTGTCCATCCAAATCCAGTCAGATAGTTTACCCAACCTGCTCTTCCTGGTGGTTGTCACATTCACCAT
Source organism: Rattus rattus (assembly GCF_011064425.1). Taxonomy (NCBI): domain Eukaryota; kingdom Metazoa; phylum Chordata; class Mammalia; order Rodentia; family Muridae; genus Rattus; species Rattus rattus. The sequence continues at coordinate 62,184,215 of NC_046162.1, forward strand.
CGGAGAATATGAAAGAACCTGCAAGGTCCCTCCCACTGGTGCTCCTCCTGATTGCTAGCATTCCCAGAGGACAGTAGCAGCTCCCCTACTGGAGGAGTAGAGATTAAATGACTCAGACAGCACTGGCCTTCCCAGTTCTGTCTTCCACTCCACCCTAGAGGCAGACAGAGCCATAGCCTGGTAAAATTTCATTTTAGTAGAATCTTTTACTCTTCCAGAGCACCTGTTCATCTTCCAAGGCACAGGGTGCTTGGTGTGCAACATTCTATTACACACTCGATGTCCAGTGCAGCCATCCCTTTGCTTCACAGCTGAAAAGTGTTGAAACCAAACTTCAAACTCAAACAGTAACAACAACTGAACCAAAAGGAATTTGGAATCAAGGAACAGTAACTGGGAGGTGAATGAAAAAAGAAATAAAAAGGAAAGAACACAGCTGCCCCTAGGTACAGTGGAATGGAAAGTTTATTATAGATAAAAGGGAGAGCATAGTGAGGGGCAGGGACATCTGGGAGAGTCCACGGTGGACGTGACCCACAGCCATGTCAGGAGACGGTGGAAGGGATGGGGGAGCCAGGCTAAGAGGCCAGGAGGGTAAATGATAGATGAAAAAGACCAGGTAACCAAATTACTTAAGGAAGGGCCGCTGAGACAAGGGCAGCACAATCCCTAAACTAGAGGGCGGATATACCAGCCATACCTGTGACAGGTAGGGACTGAGGGATGCTTGGGAGAACCTGACAGCCAGGTCCACTCGGATTTGTTAAACATTCAGAGAAAAGAGAAGTTGAAACGATTTAATTATAATCTCAAAGTTTTTTTAAAAGTTGAACCAGGCTCTATGTTCCAATATTCTCCAGGGATTAGACATGTATACTAGAGCACACCAAGTACACTCACACCTTTCCTCTCAGGCTGTGCACCTTCAGACAGGAAAAATAGCATTCCTGTTAGGTACAGCCATGCCAGTTTGGTTGATCTTCTGCTGTGGCTGAACTAGTGTAACTACAGAAATATGGTTTCTGGAAATAAGTTCAGATCCTTATTTACATTCTTCATTGCCCTGCTCTGTGAACCCACAACAATGTCATTTTGGACATTTACTGACTATCTAAAATTGATTATCTGACTACCCACTACTAATGCCAACTACTTTCACAGCAGGAAAGCTCTCACCTTCCTTCCTTCCTTCCTGTCCCCTCCATGCTGTGAGTACACCAGCTTCAAAGGTGGACAATGAACTCAATTCTTATACAGGTTCCTCTTTATTTCTAATTCTCCTGTAACTGTCAGGGATGTAGGAGGACACCCATTCTCTGGTCTTTCTTCCTCCTCACTGACTGGTCAGGGCCAGCCCAGCAGGAATTGCCAGACTGTCTTCCAAGAACTAGAGGAAGGATTAAGTGTTCTGAAAGGCTGAAGATGCAGCTGTTCTAGACATAGACATGCCTTCCCAGGGAGAAATCACTCCGTACCCAATTAAAAGACTTAGGTGGCCGGTAATCTCAATTCTTACATAGGTCCCTCTTTATTTTTAATTCTCTTTTTATAAATCTCTTTCACAACAGCTTGCATCCAACTTTGGTTTGTAGTGACAATTTTGAGAATACTGGAATTTTGGTTTCTAAAAAAAACTAAACAAACAACCAGAAACATGACAGGAATGTGCTTTCATTATGATCCCAGATGTAGAGATGTGAGGTTACTTCTGATTCTTGCAGCCCCTGACTATGATTTGCCTCATGCTCTAGCAGAAGCATGATTTTGCCAGCTTCATATTTCTGTGATGGTGTGACATCTGCAACCGGTAACATTTTGGAGCTTATGTAAATCCGAGTACCTCAAGAGGCAGGGTGGGGGGGTTGTTGGTCTTTTAGGGAGGTTGGTTGTGGTTTGTTAGTAGCTGTGGCCAAAGAGGAAACAAAAGGAAAGAAATCCAATTCAAGCATTTTTTTCTCCTCTACCCTTGTTTCTTTCCTATCTGGCATTAAGGGGTGAAGAGGGTGGGGAATAAAGGGCGGGGAATAAGGAGAAACTACAGAGTCGCAAAAGTCAGCTACACTGGTTAATGCTAAAGAGAAGCCAGCCTAGGACTGATTTTGGATTCTTCATATACTGTACCCTTAAATCTCTTTTAGATTCAGGTTCCAGGTTATGTTTTGAACAATTTAAATATGGACCACAGACTGGAATTCTAGGCATTTAGACAGATGGGAGAATTATGCACCATAAATATTGCCAAAATTATTTCTTAAGTACATCAGTGCCTTAAAACAGCAGACCATCCTTCAGTGGCAGGGCCCTAAGTGGACAGTCTGAGATGGTAAAAACATAGGAAAAGGACAAGATAGAAAGTATAAACCTGGAGTGGGGAGGTCTTGTACAAGCTATGCATTATGCTAAGTAGGCTTCTTAAGAAGAATGCCATCTTCTACACCACTTACCTGGGGGGAATGGAAGGAAATGGAAGACATCTATGAAATCAGCAGAAAGATGAAGAAACTATGAAGTTAGCAGAAACATCATACAATGGGACACACTCAGGAGACGTCCAACCAAACAGTGCTGCACAAGGGGAAGTCGGTGTACCTCAAGAACATTCCTGACCAAGCCTTGGCACTGATAACCACAGCCCTACCAGGTGGGAAGAGTTGTGTTTTCAGAATCTGATGCAATCCCTCCATAAGGCCCTGAGATAAAACAGATCTCCTTCTCTTAAAACCAGGAGTATGCTTGGGAGAACTGGTCATGGTCTGGGGCCAGGGCCTTTGAGTCATCCTCAGTCCATGTGGACCTCAGGGAAAGAAAGCCTTGCTTGATCAGGCCAGCACTCAACGCAACAGTGTTTTGCTTGGTTTGTTTTTATTTTCATTAACTTTCAAATAGTTGTCACCAGGTATCATCCTGCCCATGTGGCAGAACTATGCTGTTCTCAAGAAGAAAACTGAACCTTTAGGGCACACCGGGCCTTAATGTTACTGTGATCCTGTAAGGATCTAACAGCTTGTTAGAGGCCTGCTCTCTGACATGGGGATGGGCCTGGTGGCTGGTTGTAAATCAGGGTTGTTTCCTTTGTTATGGCTTGGAGCCATATTTCTGGACATCCTGGTGAACAAACGTGTATCCTAGCATTTTAATCTCTAACTGGCCTGGTTAGCACACTGCTTACCTGTGGGGTGTTTTACAGGCAGCCCTCCCTCAGGTAAACTCTACTTGGTGTGACTTGCTATATCCTAACCATGTGAATTCTTTACATCATCACTTCTACTCTTTTGCACCACGGCTTACTGTTGGATTGCGACCCAACACATGAGATGCCTTTTACAATCTTCACAAAATTAATTCCAAATGGATCGTACACCTTAATGTAAATGCTAAGGACAGAGCTTATAGAAACTAGGGATTCTCCGCGGTTGGCATCCCGCCAAGGATGCTTCTACACAAGCCACTGTTCCACACGGTCTGGACAGAAGAAGCCCCCATAGTGCAGTTATTCAGAGGTTGCCAGCGAGTGGCTAGGAAGGCAAAGGACCTCGTGGTTGGCCTCACGTGGCCTCCGGTTTCCTCCTATCACCACCCACCACTCCAGCTCCCGGTGCTCAGCCCCCTGCTCCTCCTGCTGTTGGCAGTGACCTGTACTCACCATTTCCCAAGTTCTAAGCTTCCCTGAGCGCGCCTCACAGCGCACAACAGCAGGGTACAGAGTAGCACACACACGGCTCAAGCCTGCTCAGCTTCTAAGCAAAACCTGCCTCGAGGCAACCGGAAGAACACGCCTCCTCTTCTGACTGGCAGGTCCTCCTGAAGGCTCTGATTGGTCAGTGAGTCTTGAGTGACGTGACTACCGCTCTTAGGGTTGAATGTTCTGAAGGTCACGCAGCGTGGTTCCAGGCCCACACTTTCAGTGCAGAGCCAGAAATTTTCCAGATCTTCAGTGATTTGTATTTCAGTTGCACTGGTGAGTGTCCTGCAACAGCCTACCTCGCTGACTTCCTGCCCAGCCCAGGGGAAGTCCCACCACTAGCTTCCGCTGCTCGGCCGCATGCTCCTCCGGTTTTAAAAGCCGTGATCCTGGGGTTGGGGATTTAGCTCAGTGGTAGAGCGCTTGCCTAGCAAGCACAAGGCCCTGGGTTCGGTCCCCAGCTCCGGAAAAAAAAAAAAAAAAAAAGGAAAAAGCCGTGATCCTGTACTCACTAGGTCCTGATATCAGAGATTGTCTGAGCGCTCTTTATAGCACTCAGTAGTCACTTCTCCTGGGATCAAGGTTGTTAGCTTGCATAGCCCCCTTACTCAACTTGCAGTGGAGTTATTAATCTGTCCCACAGTGGAAGGGTGCCCAGGATATTAACACTTAAAGAGAGATTTTAGGAAACAAGAATTCTGTTTGTGGCTTCATGCTGGGTTCAGATAAACTGCAGCTACTTCTCGCCAGGTAGGTATGAGACAAGCCTTGGAGAAAAGCAGGACTCAGTGACAAACGCTGAGGAGCACTATTGCCAGCTGTCACATCTTCCTCCGTGGGAAAGTAAAAAACATAAAAACCCTCACAACCGTATTAGTGAAGCTTCTCTAGATGAACAGAACCGATAGAATGAGTCTGTGTGAAGAAAATGGGTTTACTAGAATGGTTCACAGACTGTGATCTAACTGGTCTAACAATGGCTGTCCACCAGTGGCAAGTGCAGAATCCTGTAGTAGCTCAGTATAAGTTGCTCTGTGTCTCAGTTGGTCTCAGTATCTATGACAATTCCAGAGATGTGGGCTCTAATGCCAGTAAAACAAGCAAACCTTGAACAAAAACAAAACACCCCCTCCCCCAACACCACCACTACAACAACTAAAAACTTGCCAGCCAGATGTAGGACAAGCAGACAGAGAGAAAAAGCTATCACTAAGTGTCTTTTTTATACGTGGGTTGCCAATTAAAGGTGCTTTTCACCGCCTCAGAAAATCCAGGTTAAAGAAGGGATTTCTCACTTCAAAAGCTATAACTGAAAAAAGTTCCCACACAGCATCCAAATCCTTTCCGTTTTAGTTAGTTCCATATGTAGTCAGTTTGACTACCAAGAATAGCCATCACATCAGCCAGGAGAACTGAGAAAGATACCCTGCCCCTTCACCTCCAGTAGCAGGAAAGGAAAGCAAGGGAATTGTTTCCAAAACAATGCCTTTCTTTAAAGTAGGAGTCACTGGGATTATCGAGAGAGTCTGAATACATTTGCACAGAGGTATTGCTGCTCCTACACATGCATGCTCAGTTAAATCCTCTCTTGAACGTTGTCACAATGTCAAAGCAGTGATATTTAAGGGTATTCTTAGTTCAAAGTCATATACATATGACTTAGCTGAAAATCCAGTAAATGCCACTGAAAAAGTAGACTGCTTAGGAGCCAGTGCTGGCTGTTATGATTGGTCTACGTATGATCTAACAGATGTGTCAATGCCACAATTCTCACATATACAGAGGACAGGGAACACAAATTCAGAAAACTCACCTGTCTGAACAGATTTGCTGAGCTATTCTAACCTCACGGTGAGCAGGCTGGCTCAGAGGAAGGCCACAGCTGCTTCCATGCAGGACCAGAAAGCCTCCATTTTAATTAGCTCTGTCCGTATTCTGTCTGTCTCAGGGCTGAGACATCACTATACGGAATTCTGGTTTTTAGGCTTTATTTTCATTATATATACACATGGGTGTTTGCCTGCATGTGTCTGTGGGCAGTACCAACAGAGGGAAGAAGGTAGGAGATGCCTAGGACTGGAGGCCGAGCAAATGGTTAACTACTACAGGGTTTCTGGGAATGGAAGCTTGGTCTTCAATAACAACACCAAACTGATCTTAACCTCTGAGCTACTTTTTATTTAAAATTTATTTTTATACATTTTAATTAAAATATACTACATCACTTTCCCCTTTTCATCCTATGTCCTTCTTTCCCCAAATTCTTCCCACCCAATTTCTTGTCAAGTATGTGTGAATAAATATGTTCAAATACATGAATAAAACTGGCTGGGTCCGTTTCTGTTAGTAGCGTGCATGTGGTTTCAGGACTAACAATTTTGCATTGCATGGCCCAATAGGGAGCTCATCTTTGCCTGAGGCTAATTCTTCTACTCGAAGGAGTGATGTACAACACTTTGTTGCAAACACAAAGGTTCTTGTACCCAAAGATCATTAGGGAAATTAGGAATGTCAAACACACAGGGACCTCTTCTCAATAAAGTAAATCGCATTCTATCCAAAAGGCTGAGAGTGGATTTTATTAATGACCTAGAGCTATCTGTGGAGGCAAATCGCTCCTACCTATTGCTAGAGAGGCAGACCTTACTCAAATTCCCAAGAATGATTATCTCAGACTCTTTATCCCCTGCACTGTTACCCATCCTTAAGGGAGATGTCACATGTACTTTATGACCAGCTGACCTCTATGCTATTGGTCAGAGATCACATTAAATTCTAAGTCTTTTAGCTATAGAACCCTCATGCTTTGTAAACATATATCCATATATACAAATACCTAGTCAGTGGATGGAACAAAGTTCCAACAACTTGGTTTTTTCTCCCATAGCTTATATATTCCAGAAAAACCTTTCAAGCAGTATAAGATTAAAAAGTGATTGCATTTTTCTTCTAGTAAATGACTATAAAAGAAGTGTGTTTCTCAATAGCTTTACAAGAAATAACATTATGTAGTACAGGTAAAGAAAATAAATTGGGGTTGGGGATTTAGCTCAGTGGTAGAGCGCTTGCCTAGCAAGCACAAGGCCCTGGGTTCGGTCCCCAGCTCTGAAAAAAAGAAAATAAATTATTCCCAAGAACCCATGTATATTCATAACTAAGCAATTTGTCATAGATTAACAAAGTATGAGCAAGCAGCTTAGTTTTCTCAGTTACTTTTACTGGCAGGCAGCAGTTTGTGCTTACAAAGAAAAGATTATTTTATTATTTAATCTTTAAAAGTAATATCATAAGAGACTTAAAGCAATCACAAATCTAAACTTTTATATAAAGGTCAGTAACATAAATTTTAAATCCTCAGAATGTATATCTACTCATCAGCAATTTTTATTAAATCATATCAGGAAGCTGACAGCAAAAATGGGTGTTAGAAATCAACCATCGGGGTTGGGGATTTAGCTCAGTGGTAGAGCGCTTGCCTAGGAAGTGCAAGGCCCTGGGTTCGGTCCCCAGCTCCGAAAAAAAAGAAAAAAAAAAAAAAGAAATCAACCATCATTAGTTCAGCCTTAGTCAGGTCGGCCAGTGCTACCATTGTTCCTGTCCCCTAACTTTAAAAAAGTCCTTGGCTTAACTGTCTAGAGTATGCCCTTCTGAACTTCAAATTGTTCCCTAAGATTTTCATTCATTCATTCATTCATTCATTTATTTATTTATTTATTTTTATTGGATATTTATTTACATTTCAAATGTTATTCCCTTTCCTGGTTTCCTGTCCATAAGCCCCCTATCACCTCCCCCTCCCCTTCTTCTATAAGGGTGTTCCCCTCTCCACCCACCCCCTCACCTCCCCCCCCACCCTGACATTCCCTTACACTGGGGATCCAACCTTGGCAGGACCAAGGGCTTTTCCTTTCATTGGTGCCTAACAAGGCCATCCTCTGCTACAGCACCATTCTTTCTTTTCAATTTGTATCCCTTTAACTTCCTTTCATTGTCTGATTGCACTGGCTAGAACTTCGAGAACTATATTGAATAAGTAGGAAGAGAGTGGGCAGCCTTGTCTAGTCCCTGATTTTAGTGGGATTTTTTTTTTTATTTTTATACTCCAGATTTTATTCCCTTCCTGGTCCACCCCATCTGTTCTATATCCCATACCTCCTCCCTGTTCCCCCAACCCCAGTCTCCACAGAGATGTCCCCACCACACCCATCCCACCAGATCTCTAAACTTCCTAGGGCCTCCAGTCTCTTGAGGGTTAGGTGCATCTTCTCTAACTCAGACCTGGGAGTCCTCTGCTGTATATATGTTGGAGGCCTCATCTCATAATTCTGAAAGAAATGCAGGATGCAAATGGAGAAGAGCCTGAAGAAAAGAAGGTACAGCGACAGGTCCAGAATGGGATCCAGCTCAAGGGATCCCTAAGACCTGACACCATTACTGAGGCTGTGGGGCATTTCACAAAAGGGCCTATCATGACTGCCAACAAGCAGCTGAAAGAGTCAGATGCAGATTTGTGCACCCAACCAATGGACAGAAGCTGCTGACCCCTGTGGTGGAATTAGGGAAAAGCTGGAGGGAGCTGAGGAGGAGGGCAACCCTGTAGGAGGACCAGCAGTCTCAATTAACCTGGACCTCCAAGATCTCTCACTGGATCACCATCCAGGCAGCATACAACAGCTGAGATTTTATACATCAGAGCCTGTAGCAAAAACATCTTAACCTAGATTCATCAACAATTTTATTTTCCAAATGCTTTCTAAGGTCACTGCTGACGAACTACATCTCCAAAGTTCTTTACTAAGGTGGTGACTGAATCATTAGTCTCCAGCAGCAATGCCTGAATCAAGAGGTCAAGCATTATTGTTGAGTGCCAGTGACAGTGCCCAGTGAGGGGCTGGAAGCCCCCTTAGAGTTTCCATACAATTCTTAGATTAAGAGGGATATGAAGGCAACAAGCAGAGCAAAACTGCATAACAGCACGAAGTCCTCAGAACATGGAGTCCTCTGGGCCATGCCCCTCCTATGAGTTCTAAAGCCCTGTCATTCCTCCTGTATGGCCCCAGGTAATTTATTCACTTCACCATCCAGTTATACCCCTCTCCCTTCATCTCCTCCCAGTCCCATCCTCCCACCACCAAACTTGATTTTCATCATGGTCTTTACTACAGCAATAGAGAAATAATTGAAGACTTACTGTAGATGTTAAAATAAACATAACACTTTTCCTAATTTGGTAAAGAAATTTTAATTTTTTTGCAGAATATGTTAAAGAACAATTTAATATGGGACTTCCACATCAAGGAAATGTCTTTAGATAGTGACTATTTTTATTTTTTAACATTTTCTATGTTTTCACTTATACATTCATATTTTATTATCATATACCAATTGGACAAATTTACGGTTTTCATTGAGACATTTTCATACATGTATACAATGTGCCTTGTTTACATCCCACATGACCCTCCCTTCCCTCCTATCCTTACCCCTGCTTCTTCTTACCCCATAACCCCCTTCTAATTTCATTTCTATCTTTTTCTACTGACTAGCCTTAATTAGTGCATTTTGTAATTAGACTGGATTCAGGCCATCAAGAATTATATAACTGGTTAGGGTTATTTGTTACTGTGTATTCAAACAAACTTTCAAAAAAAGGTTAAGAATACTGGAATAAAAATTAGGCCATGGGCAGCCCCGAAAAACATAACAAGAAACATAATCTTAAAAAAAGTTCTGAAGATGTAGGCTTTAGCTGCAGCCAAAACACACACCCCTATTATCGTTGAAATTGCACTTTGCAACACTGGGTAACCTAACAAGTATAATGCCTCAATAGACTTCTTGTTGACTGAAGACTCATTACTGGAAACAAATGCATAGGAGATGTGTGCAGAAAAATCAAAAGAAAACCCTATACAAATAACAAGATTAATCATGGATATGGAATCAAGATTAACATTCCAGAATGCCATGAAACCTGTCACTCCCACAATCACAGAAGCAATAGCAAAGGTGACCCACAGGGAACACACTGGGTGAGGAATCAGCAGTAAGGAAACGATGAACATAGCTGTTGATGCGATCATGACATTTCGAACAGTATTCTCTATTATCGCAGCATACTGATCAAAATAGATGAATGCCTGGTTATATACCATCAAGGGAACCTCACAGTTTTCAGCTATGCCTCGCAACTTTAGTAACATTCTTTTCTTATTGCTAGAGGATGAAACATCTATGGTTTGGATAAAGCCTCGTGAAGAAGTGATTTCATTTGATAAGGAGACATTAATATCATATGTAAAAACAGGGAAAAAGTTTAAAAAGCCTGCAATATTATTCATAAAGGTATTCTTGTCATTAGGATTATTTCCAGTGTTATTCATATACTGCATATATGCCTCCAACCAAAACTCTGTGAGATTTTTATCTACATACTCATTTTGTTCAAATTGTGTCATACATTTGTCCAGTTTCTGTCTTACATCTTTATCCCAGTAGTTGACAGTTTCTGTAACAATGACCATAACCCTTGGACCATAATCTGAAAAGTAGTCTTCCTCGACATTAAAGTAGGGTGTGATATAGGAATCATCACTTGCCAGGTTGCGAAGATCTAACCCTTCTTGCACTTGGAAGCACCCATATATACTGCTGATGATGTAGAAAATGTATATTAGCACCACAATAAACTTGGCTTTGGAAGTTGTGAGAAAAGGACCAAAATAGTCTCTAAAGAACAAATTCATGGGATGGTTATCATCTCCGTGTTCATCTGGAAACGAACCGAATGGGACACAGCAGAACTTTTTAAATGAGGAATATTTTTGGTCTGGCTTTTCCAGCCAGCGCGACCACACAACTTCTCTTTTACCATCCAGAGCCATAATTGCTCCAAAACAGGTGATGCTATAAAAATAGCAGAAGAGCAGGGTTGTTCCCGTATAGATACAAAAATACTGCACGGATCTGAAAGAGCTGGTGATTCCCGTATAGAAAGCAAGGACATTGGTGATGGTGGTGATTGTAATGGACACTGCCACCTTTGAGTAAGAATTGGAGAGTCGTTCGCTTACGCTCTCCATGAGGCTGGTCTTCTGCCAGGCAGAAATCATGATAAACATGTCATCAACTCCAACACCTATAACAAAAGAACAGATGTTCAAGTATATTAATAATATACAAGTTAAGACACTGGACATTTTCTATTGGCTGTTTGCAAATCTCTGCTTAAACACTGTTTGCTCAGGCTGTTTCTGAGTTTATATCAGAATTTGTCACTCATTCCTCTGTTAGAAGTCTTAGCTCTGTACACACCTGCTGTTTGTGCACAGCACACTCTGTTTAACCAGGGGTCTTCATGATAAACCGAGGACACCTACCTGATGCCCATTTCATACTAGTTGAAGCAGTATCAGCAACCTATCTTTGATCACACAAGCCATTTCAACCAATATACAAATATGTCTATCAAACATTACTTGAAATGCAAACTGGCAAGTGTGTTTATAGGTAGCATCAGGCCATGTAAGTAGTGCCACTTGTATTATAGCACCTGCTTTCTAGAAATACACCCAGGCATACACTATCCCTGCTGGTCTCTATTGGACACCCAGCATGTGGTGGACACAAGGTTTCATTGGTCTTGAGATGAGAGGGTTGTGCAAAACTGAGATCTTCAAAACCCTTTCCATGATGCAATTTCATGATTGGCTTGAAACAGAACTGAAGAATGTGAGAGAGCTTTGACATTACTAATGTCAAAAAAGAATGGAGACATAGAAGGAAGGAGACTAGACAGTCCAGTCCTACCACCAATGAATTCATTTTAGACTACAGTTGAGACTGCTTGTACTTGTGTTTTTATTCCCAAATGTATTTTACGGTGAGTCTTGGAACTGCAATGCTGATCGTTACTCTTTTTCATAGAGTACAAGTTAGGGTTGGGGAGATACTGGGACTCATAAGCTGGCCTGTAGTTCAGATATTCATGCTCATGACTGAGGTGGAAAGATACAAAATTTTCACAAAGATAGAGGAAGTGTCATAGACTGTATGGTGGCACCACATGACTAGCAGCTCTCAAGTCTCCAGCTGAACAAGGGAAACAATTAGAGACACTGAGGACCAAGAATGGGATGCATTGGTTTCTTAGGTGTTTAAGAACTATTATTTTATTCAGAAATTCTCCTCACAGTTCTTAAGTTGCTGGAATGCATATACAAATCTATTCACACACTCCTGTGGATACAAACTGTGCAAATACAGTGAATACAGACTGGCTTGTAGTAAACACATCTCCCTTAACTATAGTTATTGATGTCTGTGTGGAAAGAGAAACTCTTGAACCTTATGGAAGCCATATTGTGTCAATTAAAAACAAACCTAAGGCCAATGAGCTGAGGCAGGAAATAGGAGGTGGGAGTTCCAGCAGAGGAGCTTGGGATTCTGGGAAATAGTCAGGTGTGGGAGATTCCAAACACTGGAAGAAACTGACACATAAACCTGAGAAGAGGTAATGAACCAGTGGAAGAAAGTAGCCTAGAATAAACTGGATTATTGATAAATGAGCTACTCAGGGAGAGAGCCAAAACTTATGGCTTATTTATTAATGAGATATTAAGTCTCAGAGTCACTATTTCAGGGAACAAAGTGGCTGGGAAGAAAATCACCAACTACAGCTGGGGGCACACTGACTGAATGTACATAAATGAGGGTGTGCTCTGAAAAACAAGGCTAAATTGATGTACAATACAAAACCATTTACTATTTTCAGGGAAAACATTTTTCTCAAATTGCATAGTTTGATGAGTGTATGGGTGTGTATTCTTACTCTAAAATAAATTCCAAAAACAGCATAAAAAAAGAACACTATAATCTCCCTTTCAAGGATAACCCTGAAAAACATTTTAAAAAATTTTATAGAATTTGTTCTATGTAAATATTATTCTATTTCCATTTAACTTTTATTCTTTGTTTCATGTCATGCACCCCATTCTTGTTCATCTCCCCATCCTCTCATATCTGCCATTTGGCCTTGCAACTCCACTGCCCCAATTAAAAATACACAAACACCAAACAAAAACCAGAAATCATAGAAAACATGATCATGGACTCTGTAGTGTGTCACAGTGTGTCCCACAGTATATCCCTCTGTCCACACATTTTCATTTGTAAACTTTGATTGCAACAAGTCATTGGTCTGGTTGAGATCTCTGGTTTCTGTGACACCATCAATACTGGATTCTCACCAGGTCTCCTCCCGGTTATCCTGTTGTTGCCCTGTGTCATGGAGATCCTGCAGTTTTGGATCAGCAGGACTTGTACTTTCAGGCATCCCAACCGCTTATAGATGATATTGATTTTGGGGTTGGCCAACTCAGAGCCCTGGGTGGCAGCTGAGCTAGTCAGTGGTCCAGCTCTTCCTTATCCACACCACCATGGTGAGCTCTCTAGTCCTGCTCCTGCTAGGCCACCCGATGCCACATCAATAGTAGACAGGGTCAGTTCTCCTGGCCATACGCCCTTGAGGCTGGCTCACCTACACGCCATGTCTCCAGGGCCAGCTCCACTGTGCTTCCCATCAGGGCACAGGGCCCACTCTCCCAAGTGCAGCAGCTGGTGAGAGATGGGACCAGCTATCCAGAATGCTGCAGTCAGTGAGGGGCAGGCCAGTTCTGCACAGCCTCTGGACATCCATGTGGCCTCCAGTGGCTGCCACAACTAACAACATTCCCATGTTCTCTACTCGTTATACGAGCCGTGGACATTGACATTGATCCATGCTGCTGCATAGTCAAGGACCCAGAAATGGCCCTCATCTCAGCAGCAGCTTGGGTTGGGATTTTACCATGACCCCTGGTGGCAGGGCTGGCCACTCCCAACAGGCTATTCCTCTCCACCCTCAAGTCTCCAGCTCTGCCTCTTGTCATGATGCTCAAGCTGCTCCACTTCTCTTTCTCATCTGTCCACCATATACTTGTACATTGTGGTGGCTCCTACTATAGTCTGGCCAAATGGCTGGTGGGACCCTGGGTGACATCCTCCAGCAAGTGGATGTTTATGGCCTGCTTGTGAGGTGCAACAGAGGGCAGATCTTTGGATGGCATGGCTGAATGCAGGTCTCGGTCGTCCTCCTTCCACACCGTGCTGCCTGGATTTGATCTGAGTTTATGTGTCCTAGGCATAAAACAGCTTTGGCCACCAAGCTAAGCATCAAGCTATGATGAACAAAGGACTGCCATCTGCCCTGCCCCTGACTGATATAAGAACACCACCACCACCACCAATGTCTCTTTACCCAATGCCGGGGCGGGGGAGGTAAGTTGTTTTATAATGAGAAATTTTCATTCAATTATATTTGTCTTTTAAAAGGTTAAATATGGTTTCAACGTTTCAATATGTCTGATCTGACAAATTCCACATTGATATGGGATCAGGTTGCTCTTAATATTTTCTTATTCAAAACACACCAACATTTATTCTACTTATAATTACATTTATCAGATAAATTTTTAGAAGTGAAATTGCTTGTCTGTAGTTCTCCCCCTTTAAGTCTTTGATTTGCTCCAAACTTGGAGGAATGCAAACCAATTTATACTTTTCCTACAGCAGAATCTAGAGAGTTTTCATTTATGCACAACATTCCAAAATGATCTCACTAGTACTGATTAATCAAGAAAAAAAGAACACTTGTTTTGTTTTTGTTTTTTAGATTAGTGTGTATCCCTTGATATATTTCATCTTGCGTTTTCCGGGGTTTCTATTTTGTTTTCTATGTGTGAATGAATGGCCATCTCTATTTGTCTAGGGCACTATATTTTTCCAACTCTGAAGACAGATAATTTGTTCTTTCTGTTGTTTGAGCCAGCTAAACACAATGCATTCCCTTATCCACTGAACATATCTATAGATTTAACATGGCTTCATAATTTGTTTTACTCACCAAGAATAAGAAATGGTGAGTTTGCAACTATGATCACAAATGGGACCCCAATGTGCAGCATCAGGCCAAAGCCACTCACCACTGACATGGCGACAGAAAACACTCCAAAGACTGCAACCCACATTTTGTTTCTTATACAGTCCAACCTGTAAATTTAGAGGGAAAATAAGAACTTATGATGGTGGCTTCCAGATTGAAATCCTACCAATTGGTTGTTGACTTAGACACCTAGGCAGAAGTCTTTGGGCTGACAATTTCCATAGCTTTCTGCCAGAGACCTTAAACTAACAGACACCATTACATTAACAACTCACAAAGAAATAGTGGGGACAATGAAGTGGGGAATCTACAAACGTTCCTGGGTGATTTTTATGTAACTATTTGAGCACTATCCACTGACTACCATTTCAGAATAGAAATTTGCTAAGCACTACAAATGCTTAACTCTGACTTGGGTATGGATGAAATACAGTAGGTAATAGGTGGTGGCTTGGCTCATCTTCGGTTGTTATGGCAAAATACCTGTGGCTGGATACTTTATAAAAAGAAAAGCATTTACTTAAGTTCACAATTCTGAAGGTCCAATAGGATGATGCAGCATCTTTGCAAGGGCTTCTTTCACTGTGTTATAACATGGTACTTGTCATTGTGGTGGGAATGCTTAAGAGAGAAAAAACAAAAGGAAATATAGGAAAATTGATAGATTTAGGATCCAGGCTTGCTGTTTTCATAACAACTTCCTGTTTTGGGAAATAATGGGGGTCCCATGAGAACTTTCTGAGAGCAGCATCCCCTACTCTATGAAAAGTGACCTACTGCTTTTCATAGATCTTGCTTCTTAAAATCTCCCAATATCACAATACTTGAAAACCAACTTTCTAACACATGAACCAGGACTCATTCAAACCACAGCCAAGGACAAACTGAAACGGAGCATGTATCCAGTTTTTTATTCCTCCAACCCCCGACTTCAAGATATAAACATAGTATACATAGTCTGCAATTTCAAATTAGCTCAGTGAGTGTTGCAGCTAAAAGTATGAAAACATTGTTTTAAATGATTTTTGTGATGCTTATGTCTTTCTGATATGGGCTTTATAGAAAGGTTGATAATTTGAAAAAAGAAAGAAAAAGTTGAACACAACACATTCTGAATGACCAACCAATTTTTTTTTTTTGGTCAAAAGAACAGAAAAGAAGATAAATACAGGACATGTTTAAAGTATGACACTATCTATGCCTTATCATCCCACAGGTCGCAATGCATATCTGTATAAGGGTAACATCCATCTAACCCTAACCCTAACCCTGCAGCAGTCAGAGAGGCTGTCTTGTTATAAGCCACCAACAGAGTTCTGGGAACCAAGCATGGCTCCTCTGCATGAGAAACACAAAATTCTCTAAAGCACCTTGCTGCCCTAACACACATTTTAAAATCTTGGCAATACACTCCAGGTTTTAGGCTTTACTTGCTATAAAGTGCTTCAAAACAATGACTGATACCTACCTTTACAAATATATTATAGGGAAAAGAAAATAGGTTAGATCCTAAATATGAGTATGACAACTAGGAATTCAATGACATTGATCACATATGAAAAAGGTAACAATTTCTTTACCTGTTCTCATTCCAGGAAGAGGAGGTGACTCCAGAAACATCTGGGAAAGCAAAGCCTTGTAAGATTGTCATAGACCTGCTAGGAGAGGCGACTCAGCAGCCAAGCCACTGAAAGATCCTCAGTCTATCCAGCTGGGTTTTGCAGAAAGCTCTAGGGATGTGTCTTTCACTGAGGCCAAGCAATGTATGCCTGAAAGGCCATTGTGTGATGCTATAAAGGTGAATGTAATTGAGATCCTAACATGTCAAAGATGTCAAAACTGGGAGACATATATCCAAGGAGAACTGCACACAGAGAAGGGAAGCAGCCCAAGAGAGGGACTACAGGCAACACAGCTATAATGGCTGAGGCATCTAAGACCATTGAAACAGAAGTTCCAGATATACAGCTATGAAGTTCTGTGTTTGCACTTCTGGGTTTCAGTCTTCCTTCCCTTTACTATTCCCTTACTATGTCCTCATGCCTCCTTTGTGGAAGGGTAATGTGTATTCAGGCCCATTTTATAAGGGAAGTATATAATTTATTTTTTTAACAGAGAATCACAGTTAGGGAATTAACTCAAGTCTCAGATGAGGCTTTGGCTTTTTAACAGTGCTAAAAGTTAAAACTATGAGGACTTTAAATAAAAGATTTGTAAGTTTGATTTTACGTGTATAATCTTGTCCCAGTTGTGGTCACGAGAAGGGGGGGTTGGGTCAACTAGAACTGGAGTTATAAGCAGTTGTTGGTCACCATGAGGGGTGCTGGGAACTGAACCCAGGTATTCTGCAAGAGCAGCAAGTGCTCTTAACTGGTTTTATCTAGTTACTACTGTGGGAATGTTTAAAGTTGGACTAGATGCATGAGCCAAGGGGTTGGGGATTTAGCTCAGTGGTACAGCGCTTGCCTAGCAAGCACAAGGCCCTGGGTTCGGTCCTCAGCTCCGGAAAAAAAAAAAAGATGGCCATGAGCCTATTGGGACCAGGGACAGAAAGTGTTAGTTTGAATGAAATATGTCCCCCATAGGCTTATGTGTTTGAATACTTGGTCCTCAGCTCCTTAACACTTGGTACTGTTTTGAGAAAGTTATGTAAGCTTTAGGTGGTAGAGCCTTGCTAGAGAAAGTGCATCATCACTGGGACCAGCTCTGAGGTTTGTAGCCTCACTCTCTGTTCCCACAGATGTAGGAATGTGGATGAAACGTGATCAATCAGCTCCCTGCTTAATGATCAACTGTATCCCTCAAGAAACAAGCCAAAATGAATTCTTTCTTCTTTAACTTTCTTTTAGTCATGGTTTCTATCACCATGTATTATGAAAAGTAACTAATACAACACTAACTTATGGAATGAAGTGACAAGGCAAATATTTGACAATAGATACCCAGTTTAAAAGAGAAAAACTCAATAATTTGAAATCTGTAAAACTAGGAAAGAAAATAGAACTAAAACAGAAGTTTCTTCATCTGTTCTGCTTTCTATAACAAATGCCTTAGACTGAGTAACCTATAAGAGCGGAAAGGGAAGTCAGCAAATTCAGAGATAGAAAGTAGAATAAAGTTTGTCTGGGTCTCGGGGAGAGGAATTAGGTTATTGCATAATGAATATGGAGTATCTGTTAACAATGAATATGGAGTATCTGTTAATAATAATTAATATAATAATTATTATATTAATAACATAATAATAATAATGTTAAGTATCTGTTAACAATAATATCTACTTGTGAAGCAGATAGTTGTGTTGGATAAACAGTATGGATATAATTAATATTACCAAATTGTTCACATAAATGAAATATTGTAAAGTGTGTATGTTCTATCACAATATGTTTACTATGAAATAATAAGTAAAAAAGAATAGTTTTACCTGGAGCATGATACAACTGCAAATAGTATGATTAAAATGTATGCCAAGTGAAACAGAGGAATCACAGTCTTGGAGGTTGCCTCAAACTCCAACTGTCTGGAAAGGGATGTAAAGTAGACCACCTGCAACAAAAACATGCCCAGGAAATAAATTCAGATTACAGATTCTGTCAAAAGTACAAGCATACCAGATGCTTCAGCTTGATGGGCAGTGTAAAAAGTGGGACATTTGCTTCTTCACAGAAAATCTGCATAATGCTTTTCAATGTTTCCTTCAAAATCAAAATCATTTCTTTGCCTTTTCGTTAAGATCGGGTGAGAATCTTAACTGTAAACCTAAACAAACCAAAACTGAGTTTTATGCATAACTATGAAACCCTGTCCTCCTTAACAACTGTGGAAAGTGTGGTGTTTTATAAATCGTGTTAGGTTGCTAGCTTCTTATATTTTAATTGCGTCAGTAACTCCTTAGGAAACACTTGGCCTTCCGCTAAGTATTCACTGGGGTTATATATTGGAATTGCTGGTCCAGAAATTTGTCAGACGACATGGACGTCAGCACTAAGCCAGGTTCCCTACCTATAACTGCCCTGAAAAGGGCCGGGCTAGTTACCACCTTCTAATACAGCGTGGTAGAACTCGAAAGTTTTGCCTTTTAATTTCACTTTTAATACGAACGGGCTTTGAGGGCTCTTGGGAACAAGAGGAGGGTCACATAAAAGAAATAATTTTCAAGTGACTTAATTGGAAAGCCAAACCCTACACCGAATGTGAAAACTCGCGTCTATGCTAAGCGGAGTGACTGGTGCAGGCTGCAGACCCGGACGATACCGATGCATTTGCGATGCGACGCCCTCCGAGCGCAGCAGAGAGAGCTCCCGGCTTCCATCCGGGGTTCGCTCTGTCTCTGCCCTCGTTGGCCTCCCTTGCGAGCCCCAGCCTCCGGGCACCTCTATGTCTTCCAGAGCCAGGTCGCTCTTCATGTCGTTAAAATGGTCGAGGAAGTGAGTCAGCCACGCCTGGCTGCGCTCGCGGTCCTCGGGGTCCTCCGTCTTGAGGTAATACAGCAGCCGCATCGCCCGCGACTCCACCAGCCGCTGGCGGTTTCCGGTCGTCGCGTAGCCCAGGACATTTCCCCCGAAGAAGCCCGCGAGGTGGATGAGGTGGTCGGCCACGCTGTGTATGGGGAAGGTGAGGTCCGACAGGTTCAGCGACGAGTTCCGCTGCCACGAGAAGAGCAGAGGGTTGGGCGGGACGCACCCCGCGCTGTACTTGGCGCACACCTCCGGGTACAGGATCTGCGTCCCGTTCTCCTGGACGACTTTCAGCGCCTGCACCGCTCGGTCCAGCCTGCTCACCTCCGCGAAGGCTTCCGGCTCCAGCAGCGAGTCTCTGCGGGACACCACCAAGATGGACGCGAAGTCGGTCTCGGAGCTGGTCCTGGAGGCGGAGAAGCGGTACGAGTCGTTGGTGCTGAAGTGGCTCTGCACGAAGCGCCGCTCGGCCTTGGCCGGGCTGCCGATCGGCGTGTACTGCTCCTCGAGGTTCTCCTTCTCCTTCGGGAGGAAGATGAGGCCGGTGCCCAGCGACGCCGTCAGCAGCACAGGCCCGAGCAGGAACAGCCATGGGTTCGCGCCCACGAGGGCGCCGAGGCGAAGGAAGCAGCTGGACAGCGGGGCTTCCAGGCAGTCGGTGTGGCAGCGGCGCGGCGGCGGGGCCTCCTGACCCACGGGCGGCAGGCGCTCCAACGGCGGCCCGGTGGCCCAGCTTGGGCTCGCCTCGTCCGGAGGGACGGCTTCCAGTTGTCCTTCCGTCTCCCGCAGCTCCTCCTCAGCCGGCGCCACCTCGGCCGGTGCCTCCTGCTGCTGCTCCTCCTCTCCTGGTGCCACCTTGGAGGAGATCATGTCACCCACGGCTGTTCAGAGGAGCTGCTGCGGAGCTGTGTGCGCCGCAATGGTCCGGCGGGGACCGTTGGCTGCTCTTGTGCCCGGATGTTGGAGGTAACGGTTGGGAGCACGTGCGCGCGCGAGGCGACCTTCCTGGTGCGGGTCACAGAGCGTCCATCCCGCTATCCCCGCACTGACCGAAGCCCTCGGTGGGAGCACAAATTAAACCTTTTTAGTTTGGCGTCCTGGTGGCCGGGACAACTTCGCGTTTACTTTGTTGTCGTGTGTGTTACTCTCCTCCCTGCCATGCTGTCAGAACGCTGAGGTGAGGGTCATTAAATCTAGTTTTGCTAACAAATTTAAGTGCCAACCAGAGGAACATAAGCATTTCTTGGAGGAAATGCTGCTTGTGCTACTTAAACGGTTGCCTATCTAAAGTTTACACAGTTTCCGATCTAAACGAAAATTGTACCGAGACAGATTTGGAGATCTTTATGAATCAGCACCCAAAGAAGGACGAGCAGCAGAGGATCGTTGCTTCCGGTTTATTTCCACCGTAGCCGGCGACCTGACCGCGTTTGCTGAGACCACGCAACAGAGCTCCCCTAAACGTGCTGCTTGTGCGCTCTCAGATTCCGTGCAACAGAACCGGTCCGGTTGTTTTCACCACAGCAGAAGATGTTACTGCGCCCATCCTTGATGTTTATTCACTGCTGAGTAGGAAGGGCTTAGCAGATTAAAGATCTGACCCCTTCCATTTCTCACAGGAGCAGGGGCATCGCCAAAAAGACCGACTTTTCATCAGCCAGCGCCTCTCCTCCTGCACTCAGCCTGGCTGGGAAAGGAGAGAACAGAGGCTGCAGTCAGGGGAGGGTTTTGAGAAATTTCCACAGAGATCCTGTTAACAACCCAGTTACATTCAGGACTAGCTATCTCCTGTATATTTCTGTTGATTTTGTTTTGCTGTAAAATTATAAAAATAAAAGGCTGTCTTTTACCCCCACTGGGCCCTGCACCGTGGCGGCCCAGTCTCTCTCTTAAACTTAAATCGCTACAGGAAAGAACAACACAGTAAACCTCTGATCCAATTGATGATATAATTGCCCACCTAAGCATACAAGGCCCTGTACATATCCATCCCTTCAGAATATTCATAACAACCTTTAAAGGTACAGAGTGGAATCTTAACATCTGCCTCCATGCTCTCTTGGCGTTTTCTTCCTCCATTCTCCTCCTCTTCCCTCAAACTTCTCTCCTGCCCATCCTTCCTTCTCGTCCAGTGACAGGCCCCGTTCTATCTTGTACCTGCTTCACCTGCGTAATGACATCATCCCACAATTTTGTTGCCAGAACTGCAGGCTAAGATGTGTCAGTCATCACAGCTGTTCTACCGCATGGCAGCAGTGATAGGTAAGAGGAGGTACCCATCACTTTTGCTTAAACTGGTCAGTTTATGGTTTGTCATAAATTACAGCTGATGCCACATGCGGTGGTTTGCACCAGTAGCCCTAACTATTCAGGAGGTTGGGACATGTATATTGTAAGTTGAAGGCTAGTTTGGACACCAAGGCAAGCAGGACATTGTTTCAAAACAAAATATCAAACCCAAAGAATGGGGCCATCATTTAATGGTTAAGTATCTTCCTAGCATGTACAAGCACTTAATCCCAAGCACCACAAAAATGCAGTTAGAAAAACTCTAATACACGGAATAACTATTTATCTATCCTGTCATGCATAGGGATAGAATGAAAGTCATGATCAGGGAAGCATGCCTAACAGTAACATCCAAAGTAAATCAGAACAAAAGATAAAATGAATAAATTTAATAACTACAGAGTCCAGATAACAGTTGTCTCATTTAGGGCAGACATTGGGAAGACAGCTTGTGGTAGTCTGAGTATGCCTAGCCAGGGAGTGGCACTATTTGGAAGTGTGACCTTGTTGGAGTACGTCTGCCACTGCGGGCCTGGGCATTAAGACCCTCATCCTTACTGCCTGGAAGTCAGTCTTCTGCTACTGGCCTGCAGATGAAGACATAGAACTCAGTTCCTCCTGCACCATGCCTGTCTGCATGCTGCCATGCTCCCGCCTTGATGATAATGGACTGAACCTCTGACCCTGTAAGCCACCCTCAATTAAATGTTGTCTTTATAAAAGTTGTCTTGGCCACGGTGTCTGTTTACAGCAGAAAAACCCTAACTAAGATACAACTTTAAGACATTCTTGTCATTTTGGTTTTTATAAGGCTTTTATTAAAAAACATCATGCAAAAATTTTATATAAGAGAAAAAACACACATGAGACTAGGGCTGTCTTTGTGAGAAAACTAAACACCATGTTAACTTTATTTTTTTCCATGTTTTCTTTATCTTTTTTTCTTTTATTGGATTTTTAGATTGACATTTTAAATGTTTTCACCTTTCTTGGTTTCCCCCCCAGAAGCCTGCTATCCCATCCCCTCTCCTCCTGCTTCTATGAGGGTTCTCCCTAACCCATGCACCCACTCCCTCCCACCACCCCGCCCTGACATTCCCCTACCCTGGGGCATCAAGACCAGACAGGACCAAGGGCCTCTCCTCCCATTGATGTCCAACAAGGCCATCCTCTGCTACATATGTGGATGGAGCCATAGGTTCATCCCTGTGTACTCTTGGGATGGTGGTTTAGTCTGTGGGAGCTCTGGAGGGTCTGCTAGGTTGATATTGTTGTTCTTATGGGGTTGCAAACCCCTTCAGCTCCTTCAGTCCTTTCTTTAACTCCTCTATTGGGGACCCCATTCTCAGTTCAATGGTTGGCTGGGAGCATCCGCCTCTGTATTTGTCAGGCTCTGTCAGGAGCCTGCTATATCAGGAGACAGCTATATCAGGCTTCTGTCAGCAAACACTTCTTGGCATCTGCAATATTGTCTAGGTTTAGTGAATGTTTATGGGATGAATCCACAGGTGGGGCAGTTTCTGGATGGCCTTTCCTTCAGTCTCTGCTCCACACTTTGTCTCTGTATTTCCTCCTGTGAGTATTTTTGTTACCCCTTCTAAGAAGGTCTGAAGCATCCACACTTTGGTCTTCCTTCTTCTTGAGCTTCATGTAGTCTGTGGATTGTATCTTGGGTAATTCGAGCTTTTGGACTAATATCTGCTTATCAGTGGATGCGTGCCATGTGTGTTTTTCTGTAATTGGCCCCCTCACTCAGAATGATATTTTCTAGTTCCATCCATTTGCCTATGAATTTCATGGTCATTGTTTTATATTTTTGAATCCATTCCTCTGTTGAAGGGCATCTGGGTTCTTTCCAGCTGCTATGAACATAGTGGAGCACGTGCCTTTGTTGTATGTTGGAGCATCTTTTGGGTATATGCCCAGGAGAGGTATAGCTGGGTCCTCAGGTAGTGCAGTGTCCAATTTTCTGAGGAACCTCCAGACTGATTTCCAGAGTGGCTGTACCAATTTGCAATCCCACCAACAATGGAGGAGTGTTCCTCTTTCTCTACATCCTCGCCAGCATCTGCTGTCACCTGAGTTTTTGATCTTAGCTATTCTGACTGGTGTGAGGTGGAATCTCAGGGTTGTTTTGATTTGCATTCCCCTGATGACTAAGGATGTTGAACATTTCTTTAGGTGCTTCTCAGCCATTCAATATTCCTCAACTGAGAATTCTTTGTTTAGCTCTGTAGCCTATTTTTTTTTTTTAAAGTTTGATTCTCTGGAGTCTAACTTCTTGAGTTCTTTGTATATATTGCATATTAGCCCTCTATCAGATGTTGGTAAAAACCTTTTCCAAATCTGTTGGTTGACGTTTTGTCCTATTGACAGTGTCCTTTGCCTTATAGAAGCAAAAACTTTCTGGGCCTTGTTTTATTTACTTCTTGAGCCTTTCCATAATGAGGATGCCATTCAGGATTTCTGGCGGGGGTTGGGGGATGACTACTTACCCAGATTCAACAGACCCCAAACAGAGAAGATTTAGTGTCACACACCCAAAGAGCTGGGGCTCTCTAAGATGCTTCTGAGTTAGAAAAGTTGCACAAAGCATTGCAAGGATACTGGAGACCACCATTGGTGGACAGCAGTAATATTTTAGACTAAGTCCTGTAGCAAAAGTTCTACCTTGGGCTCCTACAGATGAATAGCTAATGTTTGGCCTGCTCTTAGCCAACCTGCTACAACCTTTTTCTAGTTTCTTACTTTTCTCCCTTGTATTCTTTCACCTTTTCTTTTTTAATTTCCACACTTTGCACTGTGGAATTACAATGTTTGTCTTTGAACTCTAACAGCGGTCAACAGAAACTTGAACAAAAATAAGCAGAAGTTAATTCTTTTTCACCAAAGCTGTAGAAAACTAGTCACTGTCCTGACTCAGAAAATGTTCACTGAAAATGCAATTTCCAAAGACTCTATTTCTCACCTCAGTCTTTGCTGATGTGACACAGCTGCCATGAATATTTTCCAAAATTTAAAAAGTGGAGCTGGTGTTTCTTTTTGTAAGGCAACCGAAGGCCAGAAACAGGTGTGAGGAGTCAATAATGAAGAAAAAGCAGGCCAAATGGCAGAGGTCACCAAGAACTTGGTCTTACTGCTTTGGCAAAAGTCAGTCCTCCACATTTAATGAAGCTCAGATCCTATGTCCAGGGCTATAGACAGTGTGGTCAACTCAATCTGCTTTCTGCGCAACCTTTCAGCTAATTGTGTTGTTGTTTTAGACTTGCTTTTTGTAGCCACTTCTCTTATGGTTTCCGACAAAGTTTAAAAGACAGTCTAGGGGTAAAGTGCTTATTTACACAAACATGAGAACCTGAGTTGGAGTTCCCGACCCCATATTTGTAGTCATAAATAATAGAAAAGGATTTGGGGCACCAACTCATGCTAACGCTGGCACTGGCGGGCCACATGGCGCCAGCGGTCTCATTTAGCTAGCCAGGCTTGGCAGACTCTATGGCCCAAAACTCTCAAAATGTCTCACTCACTAAGTTCCCAATTTCTATCCCACACTACTGCTGGCTATTCTCTGGGCCCTCTGGTGGCCACACTCTTGCAACTCTCCCTGAGAACTTTGCTCACATTTCCAGCATCCCCCCACCCCCACCGTGGTTATTCTCACAATTCCCAGTATCCTAGTAAAATCAAAACTCTAGAAGCTTGTAATTTATCAATCAGATTTGTATTAGTAAATTTTCACTCAACAAAACATCTACACAATAAACTCAGAGCCAATTGATATTGATATAAACTGCCCACCTAGCTAAGACAAATTGTCCTGTAATAATCCATTCTGTATATGATATTCATAGCTACCTATGGCTATTAAAGCCACATGGGTCATCCTTTTCCTCCTCCATCTTCTCCTCTTCCTCTTCCTCTCCCTCTCTCCTGCCTTTCAAAAGCTCTATCCCTGCCTTTCTTTTTCACTGCCCAATCATGGGCCCTGCCTTATCTTGTGCCTGCCTCATCTGCATATAGACATCAATTCACATTTCACACTTTCTGTCTAATTAAAAAAAAAGAATTTTTCTCTCAAATGAAAGCTGAGCACAGCTATTACCATTCTGTAATTATAAAATATAACATACACCTAACACCCAGTCCATCATTTTTGTCAATTAAATAGTACATTCTGTTATCTATCCTAGCACAGGAAAAGCTTAAAATCTATGTGTTATGTCTTGTCTAGCTTGTATATTATCTGAAAACTATCTAATTAAATGCATATTCCCAACGTTAAATAGCCTGGGTAGGCTATGAGACTATAATTAGTTTTCATCCCTGTCAGAAATCTGAGGACGACCAATATTATCAGAAAATATAGGAAGCCTAACATGGCTTCCAGAACTGGAACAAGTTGTAGAGACAACTGCTTACCTATACAGTCCCCTGTTAGCAACACATTAGAGCATCAGTCTTCAGCCTTCTGGCCCAGGATCATCTGACAAACCTTTGTAACACAAAATTTTGAAGGACTGATTATTCTGACTTGGCAGAGATTATCAGTTGACTATTCCGCATAGTGTGTCCTTTTCTAATTTGTCTGTAGATGAAATAGGCAATTTCTGCTCAGTGACCACCTAGCCACAGTGTAATTACCTCACCTAGAGGTAGAGACACTCAATTTCTTCTTTGAATCCACAAAAGGGAAGATGCTAGGAGCAGATATGTCTCAACAACAAAAGAATAAATAACGTTAAATGTCACATTTTGTGGATTTTCGATGTTTTTGAAAACTATCTATATAAAGTAATCTGGACCATTGTTCATTAACTACTCTTATCTATTTCTAATAAATTATCTTGAAAACACCCTAACAGCAAACTCAGAGCTTAATCATCTCAGATCAATTTATAACAGCAGTTATAGGACTGGGTCTTAGCCTTGTATTCTTAAATGTCTATAAGAGAGTAACAACATCAATCATAATTTTGTATCAATAAGAAATTCATAGCAATGAAAACCTAAATTTTCATCAAATAAATTCTGTACCAGTGTAAGAGATTATAACTCAACTTAATAACAAATATAAGGATTTCTACCAGATGAGATTATGGCTGCATAATCAATTCTAGCTAATTTCTCCCTGTTAAATTATGACCATTTCTAACTTTCCCAGAAAGACAACTTCAGAACAACCACCCTCAGCCCCCCAAGTCTAGGACATTGGGCTGACAACTCTTCACAACTTCTTCAGACTGAATATGGGCGTTGAGCTATCTTAAAGGGGGGTAGGGAAAATGGGGGAGTTGTTTGGCCTTAAGAAGGCCACCCAACGATTGTTGTAGTCTCTGATGTCTGTCCTGACTGGATCCGGCTGAAAGTCCCTGAGATCAGGAGTTCAAGAAGGTCAGTTCAGCACGTCTGACGATGACAGTCACCAAACTGTAATTCTGTAATATATAAGTCTCAAAACAAAATTTTAGTATCAAAATATCTGTATGGATTGTATTCCTCTGTGTAGGGTGTACAGAGTGGTTAGGATGAAATTCTGTTCTTTTTTTGTTTTATTTTCTTGAATCTAGTTCTTCAGGAGCTCTCCCTCTATTAAATCTGACCCATAAAGCTCTGGAAGGTTTCCAGAGCCCAATCACCTTTTCTAAAAGCACAAACGCAAAACCTTTTCCCCAAATCGGCATATCCTTCAGTTGGCAACCAGAAAGGCTTGTATCTTGTGTTCTCTTCCAGAGAAATAATATTATCACAAATCTCAAAATCACACCCATTTTGAAAATTAAAACAATCTAAAACAAATGAAGTAAATTAAAATATTGTATTATGCCCTCTGCTTGGAGCCATTGCATTTCCCCCTATACTAGTTGTGAACCATGGGCAGAATTTCTCACGTGACTCGGGCAAAATCTGTCTCTCCTTCTAACAATAAAAGCAACGTAATCACACTTCTATTAATGCCTGCTAATAAGAAGCAGGCAGCTTGTCAAACCAGGATTTTAACCCAAAATTCCCATGGAGCCCACATTAGGAAGAATATGAATATCCTGTAAGACTTACTAGAGCACTGTATCTTTATACCATCTATCTGTTGAGCTCTCTACCTGGAGCCTCACTCCACTCACAGCAACTTCTATAATATACGGCTGTTATTCACTATGCCTGGTGCATTAGTTCCGAATCATGGGCAAAATTTCCCATGTGATTCGGACAAACTCCGTATATGAATCTATTCTCTTTGAATTAAGCCACACTCTTGGCTTTTTGACCCAGTGTGGCCAGGCTCTTTTCACAGCAGGGGACCTAGAATCTGTGAGCAGAGACTTCCCCTGTGTTTCTTTGTTTCAAGGTTTCTACGCTTGAGTCTCGATCTCTGAGCCACCCCTCTCTCACTTAGAAAATAAAACTCTAACTTTCAGGCTGATAATTTTAAATTTTTCATGGATTCTTGACTAACACGTTGGCTCACCACCTGTAGTGGTAAATAATAGAAGTGGAAGCACCAACCCCCCGCTATGGCTGGCACTGCGGGCCACATGGCATCTGAGGGGTATTTTCATCTCAATCAGCAAAACATCTCCACCTGACCTGCTAAGTTCCCAACTTCCCTCCCACACTCCTGCCTGCTCTCTGGGTTCTGCAGTGATCTCTCCGCTTCGGTCATCTATCTCTCAGCTCTCTGCTGCATATTTTGCTCACATCCCCAGCATTCACCCCCTGTGGTTATAGTCACAACTCCCAGTAACCTGTTAAAATCAAAACTCTAAGAAGCTTATAATTTATCAATTAGATTTATATCAATAAATTCTCACTCCACAAAATGTCCTCACAATAAACTCAGAGTCAATTAACATTGATATAAACTGCCCACCTAGATAAGACAATTAATATATATAAGATAATTGTCCTATACTTATCCATCCCTTAGGAAATATTCATACCTACTGTGGTCATTAAGACCACACAGATCTGGGTTGTCCTTCTCTGCCTCCACCTTGGTTCTTCTTCCTTTCCCTATCTCTCTGGCCTTTTAAAAACCTTGTCTCTGCCTTACTTTTTCACTTCCCAATCACGGGCCTTGCCTTATCTTGTGCCTGCCCTCACCTGCATATAGACAGCAATGCATAGAACTGGAGACATTAATAGACATTATCTGGACATTTTAAACCAGATACTCCTCATAAAGATTCATCTTTAAATTGAACATAGACATTTATCCTTCAGGATAACAAGTGTCTTGTTTGCCCAGAGAAAGACATGGTTTGTACCCTTTTATTGCTAAAGGAATTAAGCCCCAGTCTGTAAGAAGAAAGCTTTGCTCTTTTTAGTAAGACTAAGCCTGCCTTGCTGTTAAGAAAATATCTGTTCTGTCCCATGATAAGGAGAAGCTTTTCTGCTCTTTCTGCTCCCTCTGCAGCTTCCTTTTTGTCCCTCTTTTTTTTCTCTGCATTCTGCATATTGCTCTCCTAATTTCTAAGTGCCCTGTTAATTTCTAAGATAGTCTGTTCTGCTGTCTTCTCCTAACCTTGCTCTCTCCTCCTGTTCTGATGTGGTAATGTCCTTCTTTCTTTCTTTTTTAAGAAGATTTTATTTATTTATTTATTTATTTATTTATTTATTTATTTATTATATTTAACTACACTATAACTGTCTTCAGACACAGCAGAAGAGGGCATCAGATCTCATTACAGATGGTTGTGAGCCACCATGTGGTTGCTGGGATTTGAACTCAGGACCTCTGGAGGAGCAGTCAGTGCTCTTAACCACTGAGCCATCTCCCTAGTCCCTGGTAATGCCTTTCAATGCAATCATTTATAATCTTTTGTACCTTTTCTGGGAGAACAGATCACATAGGTTTCCATTTTCCCCCAAAATGTTCACTAGAAGATCAAACATAAATTCAAATCATAAGTTGAATAAGAAGTTTACAACAGGGAATGTTTACATAACATTCACTGTCACTATCTCTACAGGTTCATGGAGAGGCTAAAGACCATAACTAAGTTGTCATTCAAGTCGTGTATAGATAAACCAAGTCAATATTTTATCTTCTGTCCTTGCATCTACAATGAATTATTAGTTCTCTGTTTATAACCTTTGATTAGTTGTTTTACAACCTCTTGGAATGTGTTCTAAGTTTTAAATGCCTGCTTTATCTCAGAAGCAATTAACTTGTGACACTTGAAGACTATCAGAGTTCTCATTGCAGTTTTGACTATCAGAAAAGACTTAATAGCAGTCCTATTATAAAGGACTTAATAATTACTAATATAATTTTAGGAATTATTATAGGAGCATCATTAATAATTAAGAGATCAGGGTTGGGGATTTAGCTCAGTGGTAGAGCGCTTGCCTAGGAAGCGCAAGGCCCTGGGTTCGGTCCCCAGCTCCGAAAAAAAGAACCAAAAAAAGAAAAAAAAAATAGATCATCTATTTGTCTATATAGCATCACCATAAGACAGTACATCTTCACTGTTCTGAGAAATCTGCTCGAAAGGGTGAGTTAATATCTAGTGTTTGTTATATATATTTAATAATTATGGGGAAAGCATATTAATAGCAGAAATCTTTCCTCAAATGTATTCTCTTCAGCCTTGCCTAGAAGGGCAAATCCATCATGTCTTTGGAGTCCATAGTGAAATCATTTCAGGAAGAACACCTGTTAGCTTTTAGCTTCTCCTAGATGGCTTCTGGCAATTATCTATAATACTCTTCACAGACTTCGGCCCAGTGACAATAGCTTTGGTTTTTCTGTAGTAGAATTAATGTAGTATACCTGTGATTTTATTTTGTATGTCCTCTACCTTCCTGACCCATGTCACCTATCTGTGGTGAATAGCTGTCACTTACAGTTTCCTCTTTTTTCATCCATCTGGTAATGCTGCCTCTGAGGTTCATGGTGCCTGAGACAGATTTGTTGGTGAATAGCTACAGCATCACCATAAAGGCCAACTTGTAATGGGTAGTGTGACTACTGGACTTCTGCAGTTCTTCCTCATGTATGGAGCCCCAGCAGCCTTTGATCACAGAGTCACTCCACAGTGATCGCTCCAGAAGAGCCAAGGTTCAGATCCCAGAGGCACATAGATGAGATGTCACCTTCAAAATATCTATAGAATCCCCTGTCTCCATTGTAGTCCCACAAAAGGTAACTCTTGCCCACCACCTTGTCTTTCAACTTTCAGTGGCTGGTCAGCAGAAGAGGACACCGTTACACAGACTGGGGAACAGATAGATCTGGCTGCTGATGTTTTTCTTGACTTTCTGTGGGGAAGAATTACCTGTTAAATTCAAGGCAAAGGCTAACTGCTGATTCCTTACTGAGGCAGCCATGGCAGGAGCCTGAGGCCAGTACCTGTGTCTCTCTCTCCAAATCAAGGCACAGTGTATTTCCACTTCTCTGGATACTCAGCAGTGACCATCAAACGTTTTTCTTTGTATATCTGACTATTTTCATCCAACATCCGTATTGCTAATGCTTCAGTAGTCTTTTCTGTTTCTAGCTCACATTATGTTATAGAATTATGCCACAATGTCTTATAAATTGTGTCTATGGAGAGCTGGAAGGTAATTTGTAAGCTGTTCCATATAGTTCACCTTATTGAACCTGAGTCTGATGTATATAAGCATTTTTTGCCAGATACGTATCTTGGAGTAGAATTTCTGAGCATATAGCATGCTTTCTTACCAGCAACTGAGCTTATCAGTCTTCACAGTTTTACTTAATTGGGATGATGTATGATATATCCTCAAGGATATATGACAAATGGTGCTAAACACCTGTTCATACATCTACTGCCTATTTAGAGTCCCTATTTATAGGATTTTTAAAAACATATTCTAGATATGAACCTGAAAAGTTATACATTTGAAATGCTTGGGAACCTGAGAAATTCCCTGCAGGAGAATCTGACACACTGGGATTATCAGCAGGCAGTTAGAAGCCGGATTAAGGGTTTAGAAGCTGGGTGGCTCCTGACAAGGGTCAACATGTCATTGGGACTTCCCAGGAGAACTCCTGGCAAGGATGCTATGTGATAAGGATCTCCACCAAAATTTACAAGCTTGGAAAACTGAAAATAGATCTACAGATGAAAATCTTCCCATTCAAAGTTCCCTTTTCTTCCCTATAGAGCTCTAAGCTCTGGGTATCCTGGCACAGTTTCCATTTATGCCGAGAGACTGCTGTCCTTAGTGCTAATTAAAGGGCAATTTGTCTGTTGGGGTTGGACTCTTTTTTCATTTATCTCCACTTACTTCAGTCAGTCCTGTTCTCACAGAGATCCTTGACTATTACTTGCTCTTCAAATATCTTTTCCACAACAGGATCTGCCGACCTGTATGGCTTTGGGATTGACCTGACTGAGGCAACAGGAAATGAAGAAATGACAGATACGGATACAGCAAAGCTGGGATCAGTTAGATTCTGCACTCTGACGGAGACTACCAGTCACAGCCTGGAAATTCAGCGCATGTATTACACACCATAGGACCAAAGAAAAGGCAGGTTAGCTAATCTCAGTGTGGCACCTGTGTTAGTTAGAGTTTCTTTTGCTGTTTTAACACCATGACCAAAAGTGACCCGAGGAGGAAAGAGAGTGTTTGGCTTGCATACATATCCTAAATCATAGTCCACTGAGAGAAACCCATGCAGGAATTCAAACTGGGTGGGAGCATGGAGGCAGGAGCTGATGCAGAGGCTGTGGGAGAGTGCTACTCACTAGTTTGCCCCTTGTGGCTTCCTCAGCCTACTTCCTTGAAGTGCTCAGGACCACCAGTGGTGGCACCACCTGCAATGGTCTCAGTTTTCCATGTCAATCACCATTAATTAAGAACATGTCTCACAGACTTGCCTATAGCCTGATATTATAGTGGCAATTTCTCAGTTGAGGTTACCTCCTCTCAGATGACTCAAGCTTGTGTGGAACTGATATAAAAGTAGCCGGCAAAGGATATCTGTAAAGAAGCCAGACTCAGGCTGCAGAATGCTGCGGGAAGTGGAGGTTGATATTTTCAGGCAACATCAGGATAGAGGACACTTCAGTTGCTACTTTCTGCACACACTAGATGGAAAAAAGCAGTAGACTTGGGACTTAGTTTCATAAAAATAATCACCGGAAATAAATATGATCACCAGAACATCCCAGAAGAAGGCCAGGCCTGAAGCTTTGAAGTCTTTCACACGGCCATCCTCAAGTCAATAATACACATTCCCTTGGGACTTCATCCACTCCCCACACCTCCTTATTTCTTATTTCTTAGATGTCATGATGAATCTCCACATTTGGTCCAGAGGAAATTTGCTGCAATGTTGGACACCAGACTATAAAAATAATAAGGAAGAACGTCGCAGCCATTTAAAGGGATTGAAGCTTCGAAATGCCTTGCTTGTTTGTTTAATTGTTTTTTTTGCCATAGTTATGTTAGGATAAACATCTGATGATAAGCCTTTATCATTTCTAGGTTGTGCCAACATAACTGGGCCACATCCACAATATCACTGTATGTCCAAGCACTTAGGAGGTGGGTCTTTGTTGTGGATTTGGTCTAACGAGTGTATTATGTTAATTAGGTCCTGAAAACTGCACAAGAATCTGCACATAAGGCACTAAGGGTCCCTGCCCCCAGCTGGCTTTGATTGGTGAACAAAGTTGCTGGCAGCCAATAGCTGGGCAGGGAGACAGAGGTGGGACTTTAGGATGCCCAGGCAAGGGGACCGAGGGAGGAAGAAGGAGATAGGGCAGCCATGCTGAGAAAGGAGTAGCTATCATGCCTGAGAAGTAAAGGACAGAAAGACAGACAACAAGACAGGGAAGAGTGGCCCCAGCAACCCTCTCACTGGGTTTCAGGCAGCAACGATGGAATATAGATTTTAGTGAGTAATAACTCCGAAATATTGGAAGGGAGATGTCAGCCACATGGAGGTTTGTGAGTGGCCCATCCATCGAGGTGTTTAAGGCCACTGGCCATGTCTTCCATTCCGGCTATGTGTCTTCCATTCGGAATCCAGAACACTGGGGCAGGCAGCAAGGAACATGCAGCCACTGCTAGGTTGATTAGAGAAGAAGTTAATTGGAAACTGCCACAGGTCTTAATTAATCACCAATTATATTTGCTTTCATTACAAGGAGCTGCTGTCAAGCACATGCATTGGTAATCTGTATGACATTAAATCCTGTCTAAATCAAGAGGCTGCAAACCTTTTATCCTCACCAACTCTACTGAGGACAGTAGTAGATCAACTGGTAATTCTAAAAATATTGACAGTTACCAATTTTCATAGGTCCTTATGATAAAAGGTCCTTCAACTAGTCTGAATCTGGTCTACGCCAGAACATTGTATTATTGCATTCTGTGGAGCCCTTGGTGGACCACTGAACAATGCTAATGCCATTGACATTGTGTGTGTGAGTGGCATCAAACAAGCAATGTCTCCAGGGAGCATAGCCAGGGACCCATTAAACCTTATAAGGATAAATGAGTGGCAAGGTTTTTGCTAACACCGCACTCTGGTCCAGTGAGTGGGGCTTGATAGTAACATTTGCTACAAATTTGATGTAAAAAAACAAAACCAACCTTATAAGGATCTACATTTTCCCATTGGATGTATATAGGGGGCCTCAAATTCTTTTAGTACTATCTTTTCATCTTTAACATGGGTACGTTCAATATCAAAGTGACTGTGCTGGATAGGTTTATGCCAACAACACAAGTCAAATTCATCTGAGAGAAGGGAACCTCAATTAAGAAAATGACTCCATGATATCGGGCCATCGACAAGACTTTTTTTTTTTTTTAAATTAGTGATTGATGGAGGAGGGCTATTGTGAACGGTGCTGTCCTTGGGTTGGTGATTTAGATCCTGTAAGAAAGCTGGGCAAGCAACGAAAAGTGAGCCAGTAAGAGCGCCCATCCATGGCCTCTGCATCAGCTTCTGCCTCCAAGTTTCTGTCTTGAGCTTCTGCCCTGACTTCCTTTGATGATGAACAGTGGTATGGAAGCATAAGCCAAATAAACCCTTTCCTCTTCAATTTGCTTTTTGGTCATGAAAGGATATCTCATAGTAGCAATGGAAATCTAACTATGACACGTTGGTGCCAGAACTGTAAGATATTGCTATGGCAGACCTGACAATGTCGTTTTGGGGAGGATTGTGAAAGGATTTTTGAATGTTGGGCAAAAAAATGTCACTGAGTGTTCAGTGGTTGATAATTTGTTCTGTGGGGGCTTGGAATATAAGAATGTTGAAGATAGAAGCCTGGGTTGCGAAGTTTCAGAAGGAAGTTTAAAGACTCTATCAGGGCCATTCGTTATTTTGAGTTTAGATTCTGTGGTTCCGGCTAGCTGGAGCTGAAGAACCAGCTGTGGTTAGCAAGATACCAGAACTAAAGTGAAACCTAGTGTCGTCGAAGTAAAATCTTCTGGAAAATGTTTCCTACAGCACACAGATGTTGTATTCCAGAGGCAGCCGACGTTGTACCTCATGCTGGCAGATGAAGGTGGTAATTTAAGAGTCACCCAGGTGGTTGTTTTGACGGCATGAAGTGGGGGCAACAGAGGGCAAATGAGGCTTAGCACTAGGTAAGGTCATCGGTGAGGGTGCAGCCTCGGTGGCAGTTGGAGGTCTGGCACTGAAGAGAGCCTATGAGAAGTTAATGGTGACAGTGCAGCCCAGTTGCAGCAGAAGACCCCAGCCTTTGGAGTGTCTAGTACCACAGGATGGCCACCAAGAACAGCAGCTATGGAGTAGAGAAGACGGAGCTTAGAAGACAAGCTGTGTGTGTTCAGAGGTGAAGCCAGAGACGTGACCCAAGCCCCTTGGAGGAGGCCGGAAGATCATGAATAACTCCTAGACATTGGACGTTGAGTTATTTACATTTTTAAAGCTTTGGATCTCATTTGATTTGATTGCGACTGTGCCCCGGTTCTTCCCCATTAAAGTAAGAAAGTATTTATTATTTTAATTTCATAGGGCCCTATGGGAGATTTTGGATTTTAAATGAGATTGGCTAGTTTAAAGAAATTGAACTTTTAATGTGTTTGAATTTGTAAAGACTGGGACTTTTAAAGCTATTTATATTTTTAATGTGAGATCTTGAGGATGATAAAATGATGATGGTGATTTTAATGGTGATTTTAATGGTGATTTTAATGGTTCTGTGTCACGCTGACAGAGTCAATTGTGCTGAATAGTTTTATGTCAACTTGACACAAGCTAAATCAGTAGAGCGTAGGGAACCTCAATTAAGAAAATGCCTCCATAATGTCAAGCTGTAGGAAAACCTTTAAGGCATTTTCTTTCTTTCTCTCTTTCTTTTTTTTTTTTGTTTTATGGTGGAAAAAAAGTATATATTTAGAATTAACCATCTGGACTCACTTTAGACGATCCCAATCTTGTTGGCAACATCTAGAGCCTCATAATCAGGAGCCAAGCGAGCATATGCCTTCTTCTCTCCGTCAGGCCGTATCAGAGTATTGACTTTGGCCACATCAATGTCATAGAGTTTCTTCACGGTCTGCTTGGTCTGGTGCTTGTTGGCCTTGACATCCGCAATGAACACACGCGTGCTGTTGTCCTCTATTTTCTTCATGGCCGACTCGGTGGTCAGTGGGAATTTGATGATAGCATAGTGGTCAAGCTTTTTCTCCTGGGTGCACTCTTTCGAGGATATTTTGTCTGCCTCCGGAGCCGCAGGGTCTTGGGTCGCCGGAAAGTGGGTGACGTTCGGATCTTCTTCTTTCTGTGGCTGTGGACGCCTTTCAGCACTGCCTTCTTAGCTTTCAAGGCCTTCACTTTGGCTTCGGCTTTGGGAGGGGCAGGAGCTTCCTTCTTCGATTTCGGCGCCATCTTGGCCAGGCATTTTCTTAATTAGTGATTGATGGACAGTGGACAGTGCCATCCCTGGAATGGTAGTCATGCAATTTGTCTGTCCCCTTTTCTGCTTTCCCTCACCTGGAACTATTCAGACTTTGAAGTTCCAGACCTGAAGATACGGTTTTCTAGAAACGGAGTTCTTTGTCTAGGATCATTAGAGCACATTCAGGGTCCTTCACAAAGTGTTTTTTATCCTCCTAAAAGGAAAGTTTTTATCACATTAATTTTCAGATTTTGAAAAGGTTACTGACATGTGGCTGAAGATATTATGCTTTGGGTCATTTCCTCTGAGCAAGCACTTGGTGCCAGCAGAGTAAAGAGCAAGTCTGAGATCCAACTCACAACTACCAATGTAACTACAAGGTAATTTTTCCTTTTGCTTGGTTGTTTCTCCAACTGTGTGCTTCGTTAGGAAAGGATTTGACCATTCTAGGCAGCTGTGTTTGGTGCTCTGAGAGGCAACCAGACATAAATAATTCATAGAGTGTGACTGCTGGCTGGGAGCTATCAAACATCCCCAAGACGTTTGTTAAGTGGAATCATAATGCCTGAGAAGCAGGAGACCCTGGGCAGTAACATCCCTGGCTACACCTGTTCTTCCCCTGGCCTGTGCACAGCAGGAAAAACAAGCTGTGGGGCACAGTGGAGCAAAAGCTCCCAGAGTATATGCTGCAAGATGGTGAAGGGCCTGGCTGTGCTGGGATCTCTAACCAAGACGTCTGTCACGCCTGGATCCTTAGGTCGTCTAGATCACAACAGAGAAAAGAATTCTGCAGCCTGAGCATGTCACAGGAGACAAGTGGGAGGAGGCCAGGGTGGGGGCACTTAGGAGCTAGAGGAAAAGAGACACAGTCTCCTAGTGAGGTATAGGATGGTGGGCATTGATGCTGTCTGATCATTGTCTCCCTTCAGCATGCATAGCTGGAAATAGAGACGCTACCAACACTGATACCTAAGAGGGGTACCACTTTAAGATTCTTCCCGAACTGAGTCTAAAGTTTGACGCCTGCTTCTCAAAGGCCTGATCAAAGTGGCCCATTTAGAAAAGCCACCCCAAAATCCTCTGAGAAAGCTTTATTAACAGTTTTACCAAAACTGTCAATACCAAAAGAAAATGGGGTCTGTGAGGGGTTTGGTGGGACTTCACAGGCCAAGATCTGGTTCCTGCATGAAGCAAAACAGGAATGTGCCTAGGTGAGGGCTCTGCCAGATACATGATCTCAGGACAGGCTCCTCAATTGGAATATGGGCATCTGATGTCTGTGGGAAGACTCTGCTAGTTAAGTCTACTGTTAACTGGATAGCCTTCTGGGGCTGGGTGTGAAATGGAAGTCTCCCTTCATTAGCAGAGCTTTTCCTTCTCTCACTTTGTCCAGGGAGTTCTAAGCCCCCATATTTGCCTCTACCTGAGGAATGTCATGTATCCTTAACTAGATTATAGGACCAGTTCCTTTCTCCTGACAAAGCTTGTTCAGCCAGCATCTGAGATTCCTGAAAAGCTTCCCCATGTTAATGAGGTATTCCAGGTACCATGAGCCCCCAGCCAATGAACCTTTGCCCATCCTGGATGTTCCTGCCTTCAGTCCCCTAAAACTTTATAAGCCTTCAATCACCCTAAGTAAAGTTGATCTGCCTACTAACAAGCCGGTCCAGTTGTGGTTGTTCACCATAGATATTCATAAGAGCTTCCAAAACCCCTGTGTGGCATCTCTGCTCCTACTGCCCTTGTGGATTGTATTGGCCAGTGATCCACAAGGGTGGAGAGACCCACAGACATTGGGCACATCACTATCCTACTGAAATTTTAGCCACTCCAACTTACTGATCCTCTGCTGTTTGCTCATGACCACTCCACTAACAAGTGGGAAGACAGAATGTTATCTTATTTTCTTGGGTGCCTTTGTTTTGTGAGGAGTTTGGGCTCACAAAAAAAAAAAAAAAAAACTGCAGGAAGCACTTTCTAGTGGGTGAGCAAAATGGTCAGGCCTAGAAGAGAAGTTCATTATTAAGGGGTGGCTAAAGACCAAGGTGTCAAGTGGTCAACAGGGGCCCTCATTAAAGGTCTTCTGGTGTGGTAGAGACTACGGGTTTCTTTAAAAATGAAATGAGGGAAGAGTATCATGACCCAGGCCTCTTTGTAAAGTAATCCTTTGGCTACTTGGTGGGTAGGGGATAGGGTAGTGAGACACTAGAAGGCTTCACAGAGTCTAAGTCAGGTAAGATGCTCAGGGAATGGTACAGGACCGAGGGGCTGAGGAAGCAGGGACTTAGAATGTACAAATTTGTAAAATTTGGAGCCTTAGGAAAATAAAGGGTGAATGTGGGGCTCATGAGAAGAGCCAGACTGAGCAAGGCCGGGGTGATTTTTGTTTGTTTTGTGGGTTGGGAAGGACTCCACTTCGGACATAACACATATAGGGTTACATGAGACATCCAGGTAGAGAAAAATCAGAACTAGGAAAGGAGTTAATGTTGTAGGGACAGACCTCACAAGAAGATGATAGTCTAGCATCACAGCATCTAGAGGTAGAAGAGCGGGAATTTGAGCACCAGAGACCACAAGGACTAGGGACCAGGTTGGTTCAGCTCCAAGCACCAGAGCTACAGTTCTTCTGTCTGCTCCTCCCAGCTGTATCTCTGTTCCCCATGACTGAGAGATAAATGATGGTTCTGGTTCGGGAAGTCAGACCCTGTCACAGCTCAGGCCTGAGTCTCCTGTGTCCCTTTGCTATCCTTCCTCCCTTTGCCAGACCTCCCTGCTAATGAGCCCCCCTCACATATTTCTCCTGTCCCAGTTCTTCATTCCTCCCTGCTACTTTTCCTCTCTTACCTGTTGGGTCTCCAACTTCATTCCCTGTCTGGTACATCAGGACAGGCAGGGAAAACTGGCCCAGATATGATGAGGCAGTTTCAACTTCTGCATTGCAGGATAAATTTACTGCCTGTACACCAGGGCTTCTCAGTGGAAAACTTCAATACCTGTTCCTTGAGCTTGGTATGAAATGAAGACAACCCTTCATCTGTTAAAAGTCACACAGGGCCCAATCCACCCAGAGCTAGTTAGTTTTGTTGTCTGCATTCTTTATTTTAAGAAAAAAAATTAAGTATTGTGATCATCTATAAAGTCATGCACATAGAACACAAGTGTGTCCCAAGTACAACCAAACCTGTCACAGACGTGCTGAGAGCTGTGGTCAGACATGACAGAGTAGGAAGAGGAGTCAGATGGTGCAGTTAAGGGAGAGTCAGAACAATCACATGGCCAAGACAACAGAGCAGATGCTAGTGGACAGGAAACTCACACAAGAGATGGGAAGGAGGTGGAGGAGGAGGAGGAGGAGGAGGGGGAGGGGGAGGAGTCACAATAGAAGTGAATATATATATAGTGTGTGAATATATATATGTAGTTTTCTATCCTTTCCTGGTCAGCTGTGAACCCACCCTTAACTATATTGTGTTCAGTTTTGTCTTCCCATTGCAAGCATTCTGAATAGTCTTTGTGGCCATTTTGAAGGAGTATCTATAAAAAAAAAAAGTTCTAACCAGTCTGACAATTCTCTATCAAATCTTAAGAGAAAGAGTAACAGCAGTGCCTGCTGTATGAATTCAGAAGCCTCTTTCCTCCTGCTAATGTGTGCAGCCGTCCATATCAGTGCTTGTTTTCTGAGGTTCCTTTAGCTCTGTGCAAAGTGGACATTCCTGGTTTCTTTAGAAACTGCTATGCCAAATGATGTTTTACTGGGACAGACAGGTGAAAGGATATTTTTCTGAAGCAGATACAGGTGAAAGAATGTTTTGCTGAAGCAGATACAGGTGAGAGGATATTTTGCTGAAGCAGACAGGCAAGAGGACACATGATGTTTAGAAAGAATATAAATATGAGTCCACAGACAGTGGGGAGGGGCTCTGTCATTGGTTCACCTTGCTCCACCTCACTAGTCTTCGCCGACAACACTCTTGTATTGTTCTGCGTTATATCACATTGCCGATCTTTGCTTGTTGTGACTTCATAGAGAGCAACTCGTCAAAGTGATATCTTGTGATATTCCAGCAGCTTCTTGCCAGTTCCTCAGACTCAGGCCAATTGGTGGAGCCTCACAGTTTCCTCTGGATTGAGCTAATTTGTGAGAGTGGACTGGACTGCCGCTGCCAATTCATGTTGGTGTTTTGCTAGAGGACTGGACTGCTGACAACAAAGATTGGAATACCCTCAAAGAACTGTTTCTAAACAGGTCCACAACCCCTGTTTCCTATTAACCTTTCTTTTCCACTACCTCTGGTGGGTGGTGGGCTAGAAGGGAGGCTCAAGCTTTTAAGAATCCTTATTAAAATGGGTTTCGAAAAATCTAAGCCTACATCTGTGACTCTGACTGACAGTCTCAGCCGGAAGGACAATGCATGAACCTGAAAAGGAAGGGTTGACCCTCGGAGTCACTGCCTGGGGTTTGTTCCAGGACCTTGGCAGTGGTGCTACAACAGCCAAAGCCTTCAAATGCTTCTCTTAAACCTCAGTAAACATGGAAATATCATGTCTCCACACGAGTGTTGTGTCCAGGAAGGAGGATTAAAGTTGAGAGCCAGATATTTCATGTCCGAAGCAGAAATAAGAATCTCTAGAATCTACGTTGTGCCGAGGCAGAAGAGTGCTTCTCCTGAATCTGTTCAAGAGGCACCTTGGGCTCTTGCTCTCAACACCCCATGCTTGTGGCTTCAGCTTCCATTAAGGAATTATCAGGAAGAGAAAGGACATCTAATATGTTGGCCTTCCAGTTAACCCCTTCTCACAGTGGCAAAAGAGTACAAACCACTATACCTGAAAATTTGTACTGTTATATGTGTCTATTTTTTTAAGATTTATTTATTTATTATATATAAATATACTGTAGCTGTCTTCAGACACACCAGAAGAGGGCAGTGTGTGTCTATTTTTAAGGATTTAGATACATAGCATACATGTAAAGGGTTTAAGCCTAAAGACATTTTTAAAAATATAGTCCAGTGATAAAAAGATATTTTAACATTTCAGGTTAATGGTGATGAAACTAAAATTTGTATTTACAAAGCAAGAAAAGTATCAGTTGCCAACATAGCTGACAATGTCAAAGTCCCTCCTTGAGTCTACAGGAAGCCCACAGTCTACATGCAACCTGGGAGGATACAAACAGGAACATGCAGTAAGTGACAACTGTGACAGTTTTGAATTATGAACACTAAATTTCCGTGATGTGAATTAAACATTGATGGACAGTTCTGAGTTCCATACAAATGTAAGGATAACACAATAGTCTATAATTTGTCTATAGAAACAAAGATTTTTTTAAATTAGCATTCTTCTAGGTTGGGGATTTAGCTCAGTGGTAGAGCGCTTGCCTAGCAAGCACAAGGCCCTGGGTTGGTCCCCAGCTCCAAAAAAAAAAAAAAAAAAAAAAAAAAACACAAACAAAAGCATTCTTCTAGCAGGCTCTTAGGAAACATTTGTGGAATAAGTAACATGTTAAAATATCACTAAGTATGTGGCTCAGTGGTAGAATATTTTCCCAATATATAGAAGATCCTAAGTTCAATCTCAAGTGCTACAGGAAAAAATATGTATCCCACCAGCCTCAGAACTGAGCCACAGAACTGCTTTAGTGGGACAGTGCAAGAGAGACCTGCTGCTGTGTGGCCCACCCACAGTGGGAGCCACCACAGTGTGCAAGCATGTGGTACACAGGTGGAAAGAAGAGAGAAGTGAACAGTTTGAGCATCACGAAGAGATGCAGAACTGGAGACTCGAGGGTGAAGAGGAATGGCCTGTCATGAGTAGCCCACCCTACTACCTGAGGCCATGGTGGAGTCCGAGCCTGTGCTGCCTATGAGGGCCATATCTGGGTCTGTGTGGCTCATGTTACTACGTAAGACCATGTGGACATTTCTGATTGGGCTGCTGCTTGGGACCGTGTTGCTATCCGAGGGCTGTGCAAAGCTGGCTCCACCCCTCATCAGCTGCAGCACTTGGAAGTATGGGCCCTGCACCTCACCCAGGCAGCACAATAGAGCTGGCCCTGGTGACTGGGTGTAGGTGAGCTGGCCCAAGGGTGTGAGCAGGGAAGAACTGGCCCTGCCATTTGTCTGTCACGAGGCATCATGGTTGTGGGAATGATGACCTCATGCCCTCTTCACCT
Organism: Rattus rattus; assembly: GCF_011064425.1. NCBI lineage: Eukaryota > Metazoa > Chordata > Mammalia > Rodentia > Muridae > Rattus > Rattus rattus. The sequence continues at coordinate 62,226,660 of NC_046162.1, forward strand.
CACCCCTCGACATCTGTGGCAGCCCAGAGAGCTGGTCCTAGGATCATGAGAGTGAGAGCACTGTCCCTGCTCCTCACCACAAGCAGCACTGAGGAGAGTGGGCCCTGGGCCTCACCCAGGCAGCATAAAAACAAAACAAAACACTGGCCCTGATGGCAAAGGGTTAGGGGAGGGTGTGAGAGAGGGAGAGCCGGACGACCCCTTGACAGCTGTAGCACTTGGGAGAGTGAGAGAGCGGATTTTGTACCTCGACTGGGTGGTGTTGGGTGAGATAGCTGGGGCAGTGCTAGAGTGTAAAAGTAACTCCTGTTCACCTGCTTTAATTGTTGCCTGTTTAATTACAGCCTCTGTCTGCTAACACAGGCCTAGTGTTAGCATCTGGGAACTACCACACAAACCACTCAGACACTAGTCTCAGTCAAACAGGGATGGTTTATTGAACACTACACTTTAAAAACCTCTTCTTCTCAGTCAGCTTACCTTCAAGAGAGAACCCAGAAAGAAGAGCAGCTAGGGCACCCCCACCCCAGGCCCCCGGCATCAGGGCTTTCATAAGTGGCTCTCCTTCCCTCAGTGAACTCCGCAAAGTCAGCAACACCTCCCTTGTTTCATACTTTATCAGCCTTGGGCTTTGAAATCTCGCAGCAAAGCCCTTCTTGCATCCTCATCCCACGATCAACCAGTGCTGCGCTGTCACCCATGTGAAGGAGGCGGCTGCAGGCTCCCATACCTCCCTTCTTCACGTCTAGCTCTGCCATGAGGACTTGGCTAAGGCACAGGCCAGCCTTCCTTCAGTCAGGAAGTACCCTGTGGAGGGGCCAAGAGAACATAAAATCAAGCCCCACATGTAAGAATGGCCCAGAGAAGAAGACAGCAGCCAGGTGAAGCAGAGCATGGCATTAACATGCCCAGAGAAAAAGAAATCTAGTTTTAAAGCTTGGGTTCAAAAATCAATGAAATCGTCAAATAAGAAACGGTGTCTCGCTTATTCCAGGGTCTTTGTTTGGTTTTATCATCTAGAGATCAGTCCGTTCTCTAAAATCTTACCGTCATTCCAGCAAATGAATGAATGACTAGGGCAGGCCACAGACTCCCGGGCAAGAGTAAGGTGATGCTCTCAGGGACCAGCCAACACTGGCAGGGACCAACCATGTCTAACTAGAGCCAATCTGCCAGTGAGACTTTTTAAATATAATTTTTAAATTTTTCATTGATGCTTTGCCTGCATGCATGTCTGTCTGTCTGAGGCTGTTGAGGTATAATTAAAAAGGGGCATGACTGGTTCACATGTGTCACCGCTCCATGCTGGGCCCCTGTTACTCTCGGACCCGGGCAGTCACTCCCTAGTATCAGTTCTGGCACCATAAAGCCATATAGAACTAACATTAATTTATCTCAGCAGTGACTGGCTTTAGTGAGGCACCACGTCATGTTAGCCTAGGTATCTTCTGGCCCCAGTGGTCTCTCCACTCCCATTGCTAATCACCCTGGCCAACCCTGGCCAGCCAGGAACTCTGGTCCCAGCTACCCGGTAATAACAAAACTTAACAAACAGATTTATATATTAAATACTCAATGAACAATACATTAACACAATTAACTTACAACCAATTGATAAAGATAAAAACCGTCCACCTAGATAAGATAAATTTATCTACAGAAATCCAGCCCAGCTACCTTGACAATTCAGGACCACACGGATCTGAGTCATCCTTTTCAGTCTCCATTTTGGTTCTCCCTCCTTCTCCTTCTCTCCCTCCTTACAAAAACTTTGTCCCTGCCTTATTCTTTTACTATTCAATCATCACGGCTTTGATCTAACGTGCCAGCTCTCACCTGCATAATGACATCAACCTACATGAGGGAGTCAGAACCCCTAAAACTGGAGTTACAGATATGAGTGAACTGCCATATGGGTGCTGGGAAATGAACCCAGGTCCTCTGGAAGAGCAGCCAGTGCTCTTAAGCACTGAGCCATCTCTCCAGCCTGCATCATGTGAGACTCTATAGGGGAATCTTAGCATATAGGCAAGTGCTGGGTTTTCTATTTCAAGAAGCCCTTCAGGCCATGAGGACAGCTCTCCTGTGACTGGAAAAACTCCGTTGGTTAAAGAAATGAATGGAAACAGCTTGACAGAGTGTCGAGCTGAATCTATGCTTCTGGAGACCTAGTACTGGTCTATCATTCTCTAGGGAGACGGTCCTACAACTTTCATGGGGAATTGTACAATGTTCCTGGCACCCAAGAAAGGTCAGATGCCACGTATGGAAGGAAGGGCTTGCGGCTAAGCAATGAGGTCAGGATGAAGCACTGAGATGGAAATGTGGCTAGGGAATGAAGCAGTACATGTCTCCAGCAACGGTCACAGCTTACAATTAAGTCACAGCATTTCAGCAGCCTCCTAGAGTATGTGCAGTGCCTCTGGTCCCACAAGGGTCCAACCTGCTCTCTCTGCCTCACATGTGAGCCTGATCACAGCCTCTGGTGCAACCCAAGGAAGACATTTTGCCTTCCATGAATCTACATTGCCAGGGAAATGGCAAAGGGAGAGCCTGGGGTAGTGAGCAGGTGGAGCAGCCTACACAGGTCACTAAAGATTAGCACTCCCACACTCATCTACTGCCTAGGGCCAAACCTTTCCTCTGCTGGAGACCATGTCCTGTCTTTGGCAACCTTTCCTCCCACTCCAGACCATGTGGGATCTGAGTGCAGTAAGCTTGTGCCAGCTGGTTTGGGAGCTCTTCAGAGATGAAGGCAGATGAGTCCCAGTGAGATGTGAAACTTGAGCCTGGGGAGATGACAGCCGGCCAAACTTTAGTTTCAGGGGTTCTGACACCCTCAGGCAGACAAAGAACCAATACACATCAACAGCCAGCAGGTGGCACTGCAGAAGCATGAGAAACAGCGCTTAGGCTCTCATCAAATGATTTTTTTCCTTTCCTGCACAGCTGGCTGCTGCTGAGGTTGTCCCTTAATCTTCCTCATAGATGGAAAGTTTGGACTTGGGCCAGGGTCAGAGAAAGGCTGTGGCCATGGGAGAGTGTCAGAGAATGCTGGGACTTCAGTCATCCTTCACCACCACTTCCATGGTATGTTTTCTCTTCCTTCATGCACATGAGGATACAGTGCTTTGCCCTCAACAGCCTGGTCAGCCTCTAGTACTTGCTTTATAAAGGCAGTTGGCCCATGGAACTCCAATTGCTGCTGGAAGCCCCATCTTGGGTCAGTGTCCACGAGGCCTATGTCAGTGACCTTTCGTTTAGTTCTACCCCCCAGACCCATAGTTGTGGATCATCTCTGAGGTGTTGACCTTCTAGTCTGCTTAACAGACCAAGGGTGTGTGTGTAATATAGATGTGTATATAACTATAAACATGAGAATGTATAATGTGTGGGTTTTAGGTATGACACTGTATATTCTTCATGGAGAAAGTTATGTGTGTGAGTGATGACCTTTGTGTATATGAGTATCTGCACATGGTGTGTCCTCTGTGTGTGAGCATATTCATGTGATATACTATGCCAGTCACATTTGAGAATATGTGTCTTTTGTGTGAGCACATACATGTGATGTACTGTGTCATCTATACGTGAGAGTGTGTGCGATGTGGTATGTCTTCAATGAGTGAGCATGTGCACATGATATGATATATTCTGTGTGTAAACACATATGTCAGATTTCTTTGCATGTATTTCTTGCCATGTATGTGTCAGGTCTGATCTTCCTGTGTCTTCCACCACACCTGTATTCTTGGATATTTAGACAAACTTCCTCTCATCAATACCATGATGCTGTAAGCCACTTTATCTGCTTATGAGTAGCAACAGTGTCTGCTCACTGAAGTGCTCAAAATCCTGATATGCCTGCAGAGCTTCCCTTACTCAAAGTTCCATCCAAGAGTATTGGAGAGTGATATATACAATAGGTCCTGGCTGGCACCTAGCCCTTCCCCCAACTTTTTTTTAAACATTTATTCATTATGTGTGTGAACATATGTGTGTGCATGCTGAAGTCAAGGACAACTGGTGGGAATCTGTTCTCCCCCTTTACCATGTGGTCCAGGGATCAAGTTCAAGTTGTCAGGAGTGGTGTCACATATGTGTCTTTACCCTCTGAACCAGCTCCTAGCACTGCCTCCTCCACCTTTCTTGTTCATTCCTCAGATTCACCCCAGCCTGGCAGGAAGCTTAGGTGCTGTCAAGAGTTCCCATGAGATATTAGGGGGAAAACAACACTGAAGTTGCTCCTGGAGCCAGTTACTTGCTGACAACTTGGAGAGAGTATCCTCCCCATCTCAGACTCAATTGGAAACTATTCTGCCCAAAAGTTCCACTCCAAGCAAGACCCAGTCCTTTGGAAGCCTCTAATGAAGAAAAAGGAGCCACCACATTTGTCTTCTGCTTCTGGAGAGTCTTCACGAGGATGAAAGCAAAGGTCTAGAGCCGGTTTCTTAGTGTTTGCAGAGCAAGTGGTGGTATGTACTTCAGCGGCTTTCCAGGGGCTGTACGTGAAAATGGACTGGACAAAAAGTTGGCCCAGCATAGGTCGAACAAGGCAGAGAAGAGTCCTAGGCCTGATTAGGAAAGAGATGGTACTTCCCGACCTTCATTCCTTGGAGCTCCTCTGTCCTGTGACTTTACCCCGCAGGACTTCAATTCCATTCCTACTGACCTAGAAATTCTGACCTCCAAATGTTCCTATGCTTCCACACCATCAGAGATGGCTCACACTCAGCAGAAAATTCCTCAGTGGAAATCACATGGCCATTTTTTCTGGAGCCCAAAGGTCACAAGAAAGACCCCAGCTGCAGTCCACCCATCCAGTCCCTCAGAGGTCGGCCATGCAGAGGTTGCAATGTAGTCCCTATGACCAAGACTCAAGTGCTATGGGTGATCCTGTGTTCATATCTAAGGCTTTCTGCTTCTTGAGATCTTACAGGATACTTGGGCTGGCATTTGGAGGTAGGACATTAAGGCACCCAATAACCTCATTCAGGAGAAACTTGAGGGTTTTCTGAAGTGGAGGTGATTCATAGCAGTTAAACCGTCTGGCTTCAGTGATCAACTCAGTTTCCAGTTTTCCTCCCTCCTCAAAGGTGGAGTTGAGAGTAACCTTCTAAGGAAGACTTGGTCTTTTCTGACAGACCTATCCTAAGCTTTCAAGAGCCTAGGACCCAGCTGACCATCTAGTTAGCATCCAAAAGACACTAGCCACCATAGAGTTCAAGAACTGTGATTGTTGTATGCCAAGAACCAGAAACAATGATCAAGTACATGTTTATCTTGTCTCTTAGCAAAGGGGTATGGAAAAGACCAGATTCCAAGACTAGACTGTGGAGGCTAAGGGGAAGAGACAATGTTTAAGCAGGCTTGAAGGAGAGTGGCGTAAGGATCTAGGAGTGGCAGGGAGATCCACAGAGCAGAAGGAGGAAGAGCAGGGGGTAAGGGAGTGGGTAGCAGGGACCATGGTGGGTAGAACCACTAAGCAGGAAAAATGCAGAGGTGATTAGGGCAGTGACAGGTGGAACCACAAAACAAGCTGCAATGGAAAGAAGTGCCAGCCTCATCCTAATAAATCTCTTAATCTCACCTAAGGAATAGGGTCAATAATGCCCATCCCACAGCTTTGTTAGGAGACTGTATAACAAAGTCTCTGGCACAAAGAATGGATTTGGGAATCATTACCAAGCCCAAGCTCCACTGAGCCCTCACTTCCAGCCCTCACACTACCAAGTACAGCTGGGACCTGCCCTCAGGTCATGCTCTGAATTTACTTAGCCATGTCCTATGTATACCTTCTGGTGCCTAAAGCCAGGCTAGAGAGATTGGAAGACACTGAAGAAAACAGACTTCTGGTATTATCTAGTTGTGTGGACATGAGCAAAGATGGAGTCATGTATAGTCAAATGTATGGGGCATTCCTGTCTGAGCATGTCTGCATGTGCAGGTGTCTATACGTGCATAGAGACTAGATGAGTACATGGACACATGTGTACATAGGGGCAAGCTCCTGGGGCTCCTAGACTGGGTGAGGAAGCGACTCTCTCGTCTTCTGAGAATACCAGCCAAGTAGAGGGCCTGGAACCTTGGTTCTTTTGACAATCAGAGCCTAAAGCTCGGGGCACATAAGTTTCTAGGAACCTACAAAAATATTGAGCCTGGATAGAAATAACTTCCATTGGCTTAAAATATAAAGGAACATTGATTTTGGTCTCTATGATCACACCAAGATTTCACTTGGGGGATTCGCTATAAAGTTTGCATTCCCAAAAGCCCCTCCTCGGTTTACTAAGTACTCATGTAGCCAAGAGAACCAGGAAAGAAGGGCCAGTCCAGGATGAGCTCTCCAGCCCCAGCCTACCTCAGCAGCAACTGGCAGTTCTACACGTCCTCTTACGGACATCACTACAGCTTTTCTGGCACTTCATATTCAAGCCAGTTTTCTAGCAACTGGCTGTTGGACTATCCTTTTCTGGCTCTTTGTTGACCCTTCTACCCCATCCTAGAAATGGAAACCTGAGATGAGAGAGCTCTAAGGGCCCTCAGTTCCAGTTAGATGAATGAGCTGGATCTGCCCACAGAACCCAAACCCAGAAGTCACTAGAACCACAAGCTCATGTTCCTCAGAACATTCAGTAACCTAGTAAGTGGTCTGACTTTCTAAGGGTTACTAAGGTCTCAGCACCTGTTCTGCTAAGCTAGTACGAACCAAGCAAGCTTCTGACATAATAAAATGTGCCGGCAGTCTTGAGTGACTGTATAGGACATTGTGAAACAATGGTGACCACACAGGCCTTGCTTCTTCACAAGTAAAACAAAAACCAGACCATGAATTACTTGCCCAAGCTGTACAGGCAACACCCACAACTTCCCAGGTAAGGGTGAACATGGGCTCGGAGGAAGCTTGAAGGCTGTAGAGTATCCACACATACATAAATGTCCACCCCCACCTTCCTAGACCAGCTCTGGTTAGTCTGAATTCAGGAAGTAACCCCAGCCTTCAAAAGGTATGGAAGCCACAATGTTAGTTGCTTCCTTGGGCCTGGGTATAAGGCAACTTTCAAATAGCCCAGAAAGAGCCCAAAATTCACGGACTGTCCCCATCTTCCTGTGACTGATTCATGAGTTTCCCGTGACAGCCACAGCAACATCACATCCGTTCTGAAGACTATTTTTAACTGACTTATGTATTTCTTATATGAGGAAGGTATCAGCCCATTTCTGCAAGACTTTTGCAATGTGCTCATGTCAGCAGTATTGACACCATGAGCCAGTCAGGCCTTCAAAAGTCATGTAGAATTTATGAAGTTAGAAGTGTGTGAGTCAAGCTTGCAGACCACTCAGTTTGAAACAAACAAACAAAAAAAAGGCTCAGTTGTCAGGTCCTTCTGACTAATAAACACATCCATTTTGAGAGAAAATACACTTTCCTTAAACCATTTCAGAGGTGCAGTGGAAGACAGAGTTTATGGCTGGATACTTGTCTCTGCCCACAAACAGATGCTGTCCTTGTATAGGTAGGCAGGGCTTCTGAACAAGAAAGGAACAAAGCTTTAACTTTCTGGACCCTAGATAGCTTCCTTGAGGCCAGAATATCTTGAGGGCAGTATCTTCCCTTCAAACAAATGTGCACTCAGGCCTGCATGCACATCTAGGTCTTGTAGAGACTGTCAGTGCCCTGGGTGGCAGTGGCCTAAGGGTACCCGGAGCTGTCCCACTGGTCTGATCAGTGGTGCTTGTACTCTTAGCACCAACTCTAAGCCAGCTCCAGACAGACTCCCCCTCTTTTCCCTTGTCTTCTTGAATGCTCTCAGCAGGAGGCTGCCTACCAGCCTTGGGACAATTAGCAGAAAGCTACAATAAGCAAGGGGAAGAGGACAAAGGAGACCCAGAGGCTCGCAGATGCCTCTTAAGGCTTTGTAAAGTTGGGTTTGAGATTGCACAAGTTTAGGCAGCCCTGATAGGCCTGAATGAGAGCAAGAAAAAGAACTATAGAGCAGCAGCCCAACTAGATGAGAGTCTCTTGTCAGAAGGCTGTCTGTCAATGCCTGGTCAGCAAGGGAGACCATTATGTGCCTCCAGAGCCCAGAGGACTAGAAGAGCCTGAGAAGTAAACACAGCTTCCTCCTTAGAGTAACAAGGAGCGTCTTGTGGACTCTGCTTTGCAAATGAGAAAGCTGAGATTCTGGGCTATATATCTCCAAACCTGATCCTTGAGCCCTCAGCAAACATAGTAGTTTCCATCTTGGAAGCCCCTAGGCCAGCCAAAGTCTGAGTCTCCTATAGTCCTTGGCAGCCCAGGACTTATCTCTGTCCTAGGACAGTAGGATGGGATGTGTGGGACAGGGACCAAACTAAGTTCTATGTTGTTCTTGTCAAGTTACCTAGAGGCTTTGAGAAACCGGTTTCTTCCCTTGCTTTCCTCTTTGCAGGAAGAAGAAAGATGAAAAAACCTAGTAAATGTTTGGAGGCAGGACCCAACCCTGTTGACATCCAAAGCTGAGACACCATCTGAAGTATTCACCAGAGGGTATTGTTTGGTTCAGTACAACCATGTACTTGGAGAAGAAGGAGCTAGAGGCTCAGCCACCAGCCTCACCCAGCCTTAATGCAGGCTGGACTCCAGCCCAGGAAGCTGGCCCCAGTCTCTCCAGCCCTCTAGGCTATAATTTGTGTCCTCCAGGGCTCAAGATAGCTAAGGTTTAATGTGGAAAAATGGTTCCACTCTGTCTCACCCCATACCCTAAAATAAACTTAGATTAGGGACAAAAAGCATAATTATAAAAGTTTTGGGAGAAAACACTAAATGAAGTCTTCGCCCTCTCAGGGAAGCAAGCAAGAGGCAAGCTCCAAAGCCTATAGAAAACAACTAATTTGGCTTTATATATATATAAAAAAAACTTCTATGTGGAAAAATATAGCACCATTAGAAAGGTAAATTGGCACTGTCAGCAGTGTAAACACAAAGTCTTGATACCCATTGTATCATGGAGCTCCCACAAATCAACAGAAAAAAAAAGCAGACTCCCACAGAAACAGTGAAGAGTAAACATGCAAAGGGTGAGGATGAATAGGAAAAGATATGACTTCTCTATTCATTGTAACAAACCTGAAAAATTAAGGACAAAAGGCTGGGCTGGGTACAAACGGCCATGGAGAAGCAAACTGGAGCCTCATTGGGGCTCTGCAGATCACAGCCAGCTCTACAGAATGACACCTGTGCAGAGGTTGTGTGACGTCAAGACTGGAGAAGTGCATTTCTTTCCAGGGAAACAGGGACCTTGGGGGATTTAGGCGAGGAGGGTGGTGGTAGTCGTGATACTAGAGGACCTTGGTCTTGGACTTCAGGTCCTTGTCCGCCTGCCCTCGGAGACGTGGACAGAGAGTTTGGAGAGGCTACCTTCCCTCAACTCTAAGGAGCCCTGTCAGCTTACAGGAGACACAGGCTGGTCAGCTCAAAATAGGGAGATGGCGGCTGGGCCTGGGATGTTGTGTGGCTGCAGCACTCCTCAGGAAGGAGTCTCCCACACCCCATCCAACTCACTTCTACTGTTTCAGGATCTCCCATTCCAGGATAGATCCCCACACCCAAGACGTTCTTCCCCTTGGGGGTCAGCCCTCCTGTACAGCAGTGTCCTCTCTCCCTTCCCTTTTTACACCCAGTGAGCTGAGGGTGGTGGCATATGCAACATACACCCCTATCACACACACACACACACACACACACACACACACACACACACACACACACACACACATATATATATATATTCATTCATTCACGGGGACATGGTCAAATTCTCAGTGGCCTGCCCCCTAAATGAAACTGTGTCTTTCCCCTCCTGCATCCCTGCTGGAAGTCATTTGACACCCCAAATATACTGTCACAGTTTTTAAGAGTTATCTCTGATGGCTTCCTGTCTAGGCTGTTACTATTGGGACTGAGGGGGCTGTAGAGGTAGAGTTCTCAAGAAGTCTTCTTTGCTCATGTTTCTCTGCTGGGCATTCAGTGACAACATTGTCCATGGACATCAATGCAGACCCAGCTGCAAAGGACCACGAACCCAAACTTGGCCCTCACAACCACAAACATCACCATGGACTCAAGTGGCAGCACAGACTACCTATATCCATGTCCTCCCACCCCTACCCCCTCAACATCAACATGGCTCTAGGCTATAGCACAGACCACAGACATTCTGGTAGTCTTCAGTGGTAGCATTGGCCACTGACATCAACATAGACCCAGACATGGCCCTTGGCAGCAGCCCAGACCTCGTCACCATTATCATCTCAGGTGGCAATGCAGGCCACTCACATTAGTACAGGGTGGCATGGCCTATGAACATCTGCATGTAGTCAGGTGACAACATGATTCTCAGACATCATCAACCCAGACCTAGTCCACATCAGAGCTACTGACACCCACACATGGCCCTTAGCAGCATCACAGGACACAGTGGTACTTCAGGGAAGTCCAATCTAGAAAGCAGATTGTTCATCTCGGGTGACCCAGTGTCCAGGCTGCTTCTTTGGGGGCTGGGTCTGCATCTGTTTAAGCTCCAAGCTCACCAGTTCTGCCTCTCTCCACAACACATGTGTCATTCCACTCCTCCATCAATTCATTCGTTCCTCACTATGGTGTGGCCGGGCGGTGTGTGTACATAGCACCGATGGCTTCTGCCAGGGCAGGCCTCTGTCCCTAATTTTACTTGTGGCATGAACCAGTAATTTGATACAGATGCCAGAGAAAATCACAGCTAGATATATGGGGTGGGTGGTGTTTGGCCATAAAGGGCTTCTATCTTAAGAACCAGTAGTGAGGTCTGAAGAGTCTGTCCCTGGGGAACAGCATGGATCATTCCAGGATCTCACCTTTGCCACAGGGACTATGTGCTGGAGCTACCGTCAGTGCTGTGGCATCTCAATAGGAGAAGAAGGAGTGGTTTGGGGACAAGTTTCACTCACATTAAAGCTATCTCCCAGCTTGGGGCTACTGCTTTTCCTCATTACACTACCAGTTACTGCAAACTTCCACTGCCAAGGAGGACCCTGGGCTCAACTGATTGCACTATGACATTGGATCATCACCCTCTCCTTCCCCAGTTCCCACCTGAGCTTAGAGCACTCCCAGAAGTCTCCTTCTCACGTGGATCTGTATACCTCTGGAGCACCTACCTACCACAACCACCGGCAGTTGCAGGCCATGGCTTAGGCACGGAGGACACATAAAAGCCTTGGCACTGAGCCCAACCAATGGAAGCTGTATTCTCCTGTACCCAGTCTCTACTTACCCTGTTCTGTTTTCTTACAAAGCATCCTTTTCTTTTCCACTCCTCAAACAAGACATGATTTACTGACATGTGTTTGCTTGTTCTCTGCCGAGTTCCCAGTAATGAACAGTAAGGGTGTCCAGCTCTACAAACTCAGAGCTGAACACCATAAGGCGTTCACTCACTAGAGTGTCCTAAGAGAAGTCAGCCCTGAATTCCAGTGTCCAAAGGCAGATAGGATCCAAGCCTAGCCTCAAATTTAAAGCCTGAAAGTTAAAGAACAAAGTACTACTTGGTGAATGTCGACAGAGCACATGTCTCACCCCAAACCAAGGCCCAGGGAGACCTCTCTTCCCCAGCTGAGAGCACATCTACCAAGAACAACCACAAACTGGGGTCATTTCCAGAAGACACCATCCCTAGTTTCCTACAGGGGCCAAGGCTGGGGGCATTGACTAAGAGCTGGGAAGGCCCCAAGATGAGGTTAGAGAGCACACTTAGGTCACACTGCCTGAAACGTGAGGATGTTAGGAGAGAGACATCAGGCCCCTGATTCTGACTCTAGGCATCTATGAGTATGAGAGCCAGGTAAAGAAGTCATCTTAGTTCCTCACAAGCACAGCTCACTGCTCTTTGTGAGAAGCTTGCTAGCATCCTTACCCCAACCAAGCCTCTGTGTGGTACGGCCAGCTCATACCCACAGTGCTGAATTCCAACTAACTAAAATTCCCAACTGCTTCCAAATTTCTCCACATTTCCAGATGGAGAATATCTCCGATTCCCTGTCCCAGAGAATACTACTTCCTGCCCCATGGGACAAGGCAAAGCAGCCCTTCCTCTTAGCCACGACACTGAACAAGAGAAATTCAGTAGGGCTAATAGCTGACACACTCTGCCCCCTACCTCTTCCTCCTTACATGGCCTGAATTTGCTTCCTGGCTCCTGAGGCTTGGTGAACCACACTTAAAATAGTTGTTTAAATAGCCAGACAGCTTACACTGGAACTGGTCTCTACATAGCCATACCCAGCCCTGGTAGCAGGTCCTCTTCTAACTCAAAGACTTTGACCCTTGCCAGGAAATGACTCCTGGAAAGACTCTCTATGTCTGGACCTTGGCCCAATCCCCAACCATAGAACTCCCAGCCCAGTGGTTAGGGCTCCTGACACACCCAAGCCTCTCCCAACAGATCTGCCATGCTAGTAACTCAGAGCTCAGAGGCATGTAGGCCCACTAGCTCTGTATTCCTGGGGGTGAGTAAACAATAGTGGTCAGTAGATAGTGATACTTGAAAAAGGACCAAGCGGATGTGGTCCTTATGAGACATTAGAGCCACCCCAGTGAGCCCTTCACCCTTTAACATGGACACATGAATGCATCTGGCCAGTCAGTTATAGGACTTTGTCTCTGTATAATATGTCTGTTGGAGACACTGTAAGGACATTCATTCACCGTTCTTAGAGGAGTAGCTTACACACACACACACACACACACACACACACACACACACACACACACAGCAACTCTCCAAGGACCTGAGAAAAAGTGACTGTTGTTATGATCTTATTGATAAAGGCACATCACATGACAGATCTCGCATAGGTTTATTGGGGAGGGGGATACAGAGTCTGCTTCTGGGCCAGGTTGGAGGAAAAGGGGGGAGAGGAGGGGCTGGACTTTTGTAAGGGGATGTGGCACATGTGCAGGAGAATAAGTGACTCGAGGTGACAGTGGAAATGTGTCCCATCTTGCCAGCTAGTGATAATGTAACCTGTTGTTGCTGGGTCCCTGAGGCAGACAATGGAGATGCTTGGTTGCTAAGAACCGTGTAGGACGAAAGCCTTGTGAGGGACAGACAAGCCTGACCTTTGTGCTTACCTTACTCTGATCAAGGGTCTACATAGCCTTGAAGAATTGACAAAACAAAAGGTCAGCAGCTTGTCAGAAAATTATCTGCTGTAACCTAAAGAGACACTTTTTTCAGTCTCTTACTCTGCCTCTTGGGACCAGAACCTGAGTGTCTGGGGCTCCAGACAATCACTGGGAAGGGTTCCATATCTCCCAAAACAGGCAGTGGGGTAGAGTTCTGACCTTAGCCAAACCTGCCTGACACTTGAGAAGTCTAGTGGTTTTCGTTTCATGATACACACACAAGTTAAAGTAGGAATGTGAGTATGTGGGAAACGGCATCCCCATACACTCTTGGGAAGCTCTTCTCCTGGCCGTATGTCCTATCTGCTCCCGTATAGCTCTAGGAGGGAACTTTAAGGCACAGCGTACTGCATTTCTCTGCCTCCACTTCTAGGCTGCTTTTTCTCTGAAGCTGTTTAAGGAGAACATATATGCATATGCAAGCATGTGCCCATGTACTAACAATGCATGACATCTAGTTTCTTACTCCATACTCAGCTGCAGAGCCAGGGCAGAGAGAGAGAGAGAGAGAGAGAGAGAGAGAGAGAGAGAGAGAGAGAGAGAGAGAGAGAGAGAGAAAATATGAATATGAATATGCGATGAATTAGTCCCACACAGAACACTGACTGGCCTTCATCCCCAACACCAGAGCATGTTAGGCTGTATCTAGATGCCAAAATGCCAGGATCAGATCAGGATCTGTGCATCACAAAAGAATCCTAAACTTATAACTTGGTCAGTGGGTGCTTAAGGATGGAGACAGATGTGTTTGCAGGGGTTGAAATATATCACCTGGGGATCTGCCGCCATGTCTCTAGCGCTGGCCCTTCTCCTGAGAGGTACTCAGTAGACCAGATCTACCAGTAGCATTCCACATAGAGGCGCATCACTAAGCAAGCTAGAGAAGGGAGAGGCATTTGAATCAAAATCTCCTGACATTGTCCTAAGTATGGATACTACATATTATCCATAGCTGCTCAACCATTTATAGATGGGACCAAGGCAGTGTAGTTGCCCAGTGCCCTACAGCTAGTGATTCCTTGTCCATCTACACTCAAACCAAGTACCAGTCTGGCACATTCTTTCTCAGTAAAGCCACTCATTCTAGTAGGACTGTAGAATTCACATCTATCATCAGTGTTCAGAGGTAGATGTCATCGCACCACCAAGTTTTCTTGGAGTCTGTCAATAGAACCAGACTTTTTTTTTCTGAGGTCAGATTCTCAGAGTAGACAAGTGTGGTTGGCCCTTTGGCCAAAGTCCCCATTAACTCTATGACATGAAGCCTTCCTCCCCAAGTTACCCAGGCACATACCTTGAAAGGTCTTTGGCCTCAGCCCCATCCCACTGTTGCCTACATACCTATCCATTGGCACTGTCCACAGAGGCGGGCACTAAATCAGGAACATGAGGACAGGCCTTGCCCGGAAATGAGGTTGACTCAGGAGCTTATAATCTACAAGTGTCACTCTCACTATGTGGTCGTGCCCTAATCTATCTACTGTTCCCATCAGGGTGACCTTTGGTCTTATGGATGGGGCCCCCTTCTAGCATCTTGGTCCTTCCTCTTCTGAGCCTCTAACACTATCCTGGGTGTGGACATTGAAGCCAGAGTTTCCTCTTTTGATTTACATAACTCTACCTCACCAACTACAGAACAACCTCCATTGAAAATTGCCATTTGAGTTGCTTTTGTGCCTCACGGCTTGGGGTTGATGGGAGGGCAGGAAGTGATGAACTTAGCTTCTGACAGGGAGGCTGTGGTTGTAGAAGACAGATGGTCAGTGGGCAATACTGTGTAGTTGAAGTTGAACAACATTGCATTGTCCATAGATGGGCAAGAGGAAAGGAACCATGCACAACAGGACAGATAGACTTTAGAAAGACAGAAAGACAAATGCACGTGTTGACGTTCTGTAAAAGCAGAGAACTGCTGTGTAGTGGATGAAAACATGAGATTTGTCCTACTAATATTATCCAATACTAACACATCCAGACCCTAGTTTCCCGGTTTTCAGAATGATCTATTTATACAGTGCTATAGTAAGCACAAAGCAACCTTCTTTAAGTGATCTACAGTCACTTAAGGAGCCAAAGCTTATTCCCATTATTCCCCATCCATAAACAGCACATCACTGGGCAAAGGCACTGCCCCATAGGGTACCTCAGTCAGGATAAGAGGCCGTATATAGAGAAGGGCAGCTCATGAAGCTCAGTGCCCAGTACCTGGGAATCTACCTCAAGACCAGACAAATAGCTTTGGTGGAAGCGTACTTGAAGAGGCCAGGGAAAGAGAGGACCCTAAAATTAGAAAAGCAGGAGGCCAGAGCAGAGGAGACACAGGGTCTAGATGGTCCTTCTGGATCAGGGTAAGGTGACCTACAATGCCTGCGTTTCATATTTTCACCATCGTAGGGAAAATGGGACTCCAAGGTGGCTTTAACTTGACCAAAAATAAACAAGTAAAATACTACACTTATATGCCTGGCCTACTGGAGATGTGAAGTCAAATTTAAGTTTGCTTTGACCAGTAAGAAATGAACAGCTCATTCTAACGCTCTACAAAGGTAGACAGAAGAGGAAGCAGCGAAGCACGGAGCATGTAACTGAAAGCAGTCTGAGTGCAGCAAGGTATCAAGCTGAAAGCCAGTATAGCTCACCTCAGGGAACACCACAGAGTCCTATATGTCTCAGTCCCAGCATAATCTTGGGAACAGCTAAGCTATACCAACAAACAGGTGGGACCCTGCTGCCTGGTCAGGGCCAAGCTGCTTAGCTTGAGCCAAAGTGTGTAGCATCCATCATCAGCTTTGCAAACAGCTTCCAGGGCTGTGAGCAAAACAATCCCAACCTTATTTTCCACAAGCACCAACAGATGTTTAAAATTGGGGAGGAATCTCTAGACTAAAACATTTCTCAGGCAGGGCCTCTGGAATAGCTCCAGGGAGCTGCACACCCATGGCTTGTGCTGTTGTTCTAAGCCGCCCTTCACACATCAGGAATGTCAAACAGAGCTGACCTCAGCACCCTGAGAGCTCCACTCCAAACACAGCCCTGGGCTGTGCTCTCCAGCAGCAGGCAGACTCTGGAGTGTTTGTCTAATTTAAAACGAGCTAGTTGGATGGTGTATTATTTCTCCAACCAAATAATACTGAAGCTGCACGCGCAACCATCTCTACTGCTCCTGTACTTCCTGCATCCCTCAAGCCTGCTCAGCATATTTAGCAAGTGGAAGAGAGTGACTGTTTCTCATTTCACTGAGAAATTAGAAGGAATCAAAAGATTTCCATGTGTTTCCTCCAGGCATCTTACCCAGACTAGCACTTCTGTGACTTAGGAGCTTGACAGGAATCTTCTCCCTAGCTGGGTCCCTCCACACCAGTCATGACTTCAGGGGGTCACTGTATAAGGCCTGCAGGCTTGGCCACTGCCTGTCTCTGCTCTTTACTGGGAACAGTCAAGGAGACAGTATTTTTATCTTCACGTATTTCACACTTTTCTTAACCCTTTCCCTAAGACTTTATCTCCTCCATTTTACACACACACACACACACACACACACACACACACACACACACACACACACACACACACACATTTTTGCTGGGCTCTTAAGTGGCCTACCAGTTGCCAAGCCTGGGCATCAAATCTTAGTGTTCTTAGCAACATCCCACACAGAGCATCACGCCCTATGGAAAATGAATTCTTTCTTAACTTCATTTCCAGGGCCATTCTTTAGCTGTTCTCATCACCATGGCCCTGTATTATTGTCTTACTTCTGCTAAAGCAAGCCATCGGAAAGTTAGTGGCTTCAAGTGACTTTTAAAAATCTGTAAGTGGTCTTATAGTTTTGAATAACGGAACTCCAAAAGTGGCTCCTCTGGGCAAAAATCAGGATTTAGCAAGACCACCCACCTCCTGAAAGATTCAAGTGAAACCTTAATTCTGGACTTTCATAGCTGTCCATGCTTCATACTTCAGGGTCCCTCCCTCTCTTTACAAGCCAATCTCATCCCTCTGATCTCTGCTTCTGTCCTTAAGTCTTGTCTGGTGCCATTAGTATTGTTCCCTTTTTAAAAACATTGTAACTCCTTCAGAACCATCTCATCTTTTCTCATTTGCATCAGCAAGACAACTTTTGACATATAATGCAGCATAGTGACAGGTTTGGAGATTAGGATGTTGGTTTCTTTGGAGGTTATTATTATGCTGACCACAACCCGACTTCCAAAATTTTACACACAAAAGTCATTCACATTATTCCAGCATCTATAAAAATCTAACCCATTGTAATATTAAGTCAACGTTTACAAAAGTTTTAAACTCCCAAACTTCAACAGTATGGAGGCACAGGCCTATTTGAGATCAAGGTCAGCCTGGGCTACATAATCAACAAATAAACGATGAAGTGTATAAATTAGTACATAAATATCCCAAGTCTCATCGTCTCAGTCAGGAGTAAGTGAGGCTCTAGATATAGTCTATCCAGATGTATAGTATTCTCCGTTCATGGGCCTATGAGGGGACAGTTACTTGCTCCTCAAGTATGACAATGTGGCAGACTGATATCAACCTTTCCATCAATAAGCAAGAAAATAAAAGAAACACCCTTGAAAGTCTAGACACAACAGACAATTGAACATTCTGATCTTAATGTCCTTCATAGCTAAACGCAGAAATCTGGGCTCTTCATTCCCCAGGCAGGCCTTCTTGTCTCCCTAGTTCCAACAAGTCTCCAATATCCCCACCCAACATACTCTGTCCCAGGGCTGGAGTGATGGTCTAGTGGTTAAGAGCACTGGCTGCTGTCCCAAAGGACCCAGGTTCGAAATCCCTAGTACCCACATGGCAGCTCACAACTGTCTGTAACTCCAGTTCCATTGGATCTGATGCCTTCACATAAGCACACATACAAGCAAAACACCAATGCACATACATAAAAACAAACAAACAAGCATACACTTTCCCAGATGTAGGGAGAAGGCAGAACTTTGGGGCCCCTTGATCAGAATAGAAAAGAGGTCTATTGCACTGATACTGAATGGTGGGACATTCCCACTGTCTCTGTGAAAAAGGGTTAGGGTGAGTCAAGCATGTGGACACTGGGCCCTTAGGGCCTGCTTCTCTGAGGACAAGCATGCCGAATGAGGCAAAACTCTATGTTTACTACTTATTCTAACAGCCCCTTAGGTGTCGGTGTGCTCAGGCCTTACCACTCTAGCTCCCATCTTTTGCTCATGGTCTGTCTCAGAGCAATGCACAGGTGCTGGCAGCAGGCTGGATTCTGCCAGAATCAAATTACCTAGACACTAAACCTGCTTTTGTCCACTTGTAAAATGCGTGTCAAATACCTACCACATGGGCTTTCCTAGTAAATATTATAGCATGCTAATTTCCCACAGCTACCACATAAATCACCACAAACTGACTGACTTAAAACTTCAGAAATGTATCCTCTAATAGTCCAGGAGGGCAAAAGGGCAATACCAAGGTAGGAAGACTCTTTCCTGTCTCTCCCAGCTTCTGGCAGCTCCAAATGTCCTTTGGCCAGCACCCTCACCCAATCTAATCCTGTCAGATGAGACAATACACTCAAGGAGCCATGCAGGATTTGCATTCCTCTACCTTTCCAGATGAAGTGTGGGTAATGGCCAAGAGGTGCTGCCTATCAATCCTACAACTAGCTCTTCCCAGTCTGTCCAAGACGATCTTCATTTCAGCTGCAGCTCAAGGAGAGCTAATGAGTGGCTGTAGTGGCTTATCTCAGCCACTCCCATAGCAGAATATTGTTTTCCTCCCATCTTCAGTACCACAGGTGGGCACACAGGACCTGGTATAAGTGGTCAAAGGGACAAGGAGTTGTTCTGAGCAGAGGTTTCAGAGGCAAAACACATTCTGCTCAACCTCTTGCAGTTTCTGTCTGGATCTTGCCCTATCATGCTTCTGCATCTTCCTTAGACCCTTCCTTAGAAAGAGGGAAGAGAAAAGACTCTAACATGAGATGTTGTGGCAGAAGCAGAAATTAAGAGAAATCCTAAACCAGAGGAATCAGCAGGGCAGGTAGTATACAGCATTGTTGTAGTAATAGCTGACTAGAAAAGAATCTGGTGTCAAAAGTTGTGAAATGGCAATTTGTGTTATGTAATTTTTGTTTTGTTTTGTTTTAAATCACAAAACTGCCTCCAATAACCTAGAAAACAGGAAATGTACCTAGCGTAGCCCTGGCTTTGCAGAGGGCTTTCCAAGCAAAACATCACCAGAATGAATTAGCTGTTTCTACTACGCTCAAAAACATACCTTGAAGGGGAAAAGTTAATCCACAAAAGAATAAGTAAATTGGCAGAAGAACTGAGAGAAAAGTAGAGGAGTCCCAGAAGTATAGCTTTTGCAAGACGAAAAAAATGTGATCATTTCTTCAGCTGATAACGGAGGAATACGCAACCAAGGACCTTTAACTAGAAAAGACTTCCAGGGTGTAAGAAAGCATCAAGGGTGCTTCCACAATGTGACCAGAGCCAATTCAGGGGCAGAGAGGGGAGAGGGGGAAGGAGGAGGGAGGGAAGGGAGGGAGAGGAGAGAGAGAGAGAGAGAGAGAGAGAGAGAGAGAGAGAGGCTCAAAGAACAAGGTTAGGGAGTAGATACTTTGCAGTCATAGGGATTTCAGCCTTGCGGGGCTTATCTCCGTGTTTTCAGTGGCTGGAACAGCCCAGGGCAGCAGCTTTGTCTACCATCCTGTTATGAAGGAAGGGAGTGTGACTGACACGGACAATAACAGAAATGAGCCAAGAAAGAACAGGACACCCAGGAGGCTAAATCATGGCTGATGACACCACTACCCTGCCCTGAGCTAACCTTCACGGTATCTGAGCCTTTGCCAACACGGGTTTGATTTCAGACCAAACCAGCCAGGTCACCCCAAAGCAGGATTGGCTCCGGTCCTGGGCCCAAACCCTTACCCTTGTCAGGAGACTTGCATAGCCTCCGCCCCCAGGACCCTGCCAAAAACCTGCCAGTGCAGATGTTTGTGTGGCTGCTCCAGTGAACCAGGGTTACACTGGGAAGGGAGGTACTTTTTGAAGCTGTAGTCACTGTGTTTGGTGTACAGAACATGACAGCAAGGAGGAGAAAGTCTGGGATTTGGAGCCAGACTCGGTCCAAATCCTAGCTCAGTTTTGTCATAATCATGTGGCTCTGAGCAAGTTGTTTATGCTCTTTGAGTCTCAACATCCATTCACGTGTATCAAAAACACCACCACTACCAGCTGTGGGATGTGATAGAAAAAGCAAAAGATGCTCATTGCCCGGCCGTGTTAATTGTCAATTTGGCAGAATCTAGAATCATCTGGGAGATGGGACTCTGGGTGTGCCCATGGGGGAACTATATTGATTATATTAATTTGTTTGGGAAGACTCATCTCAGTTGTGGGTGGGACCATTCCCTGGGGAAGGCATTTGGACTCTATTAAATGGAAAAGGGGATCTGAATGTGCAGTCACTGTTCTCTTACGACTGTAGACATAACTTGACATCTTCAATATTCTCTTCATTGACTTCCCCGTCATGATATCTTAAACTGTGAGGCAAAGTAAACCCTTTATCTCTTAAGTTGCTTTTGTCATGATATCATGGCAACAGGAAAAATTCAAATCATACTAACAGGATGTCCCCTAAACATCTCATGGGCGAAATAAATACAAGACGAGAAGGCTGAGGCCTGTGAACCGACAGCATTATCAAGACCCTGAAGTCAGTGCCCACAGAATCTGTGCCCACAGATGTCTATGTATTAGGCCTGGATGAGAAAATGTCACACCATTTCTCAGTCAACAAAATAGGATCCAAACATGGCAGTGGTACCGTAGGATCCAATGTACCTTCTTAGGGGAAAAAAAAAAGCAGTGAAAAGCTGGCAGCCCTAGGAGTGACTAACAGAGAAAGCAAAGCCCCAGCAACTGAACCGCGGAGAAGTTTACAGAAACAGAGGGGAGCCACTGCCTGGGAACGCACCGGAGGATACCACTTTTGCTGCCTCCAGGAGAGAAACAGCACATCACATCTGTGAGAAGAAACCCAAACACAGTTTTCCTTGAGCATCAAAAGTTGCATAGCCTCTACCACGGCCTGCTTCTGCTTGGAAACAAAAACTAAGGGTGGTTTTGATGTCAGCAACAAAAATTTTCATATTTTTGGCCTGCACAGCTTCTCCCAGCTCTGCTCCTGATAGCTGATACAGAGGACAGCACTGAGCCACTATTCTGAATTGTCACAAATTCAAAGGAGAGTAAGCCTGAGGTCAGTGTCGTTTTCTTAAACAGTGAAGAGGGCTTCTTTTTGGACCTCAGACTTTCTTAGAGATCCAGAAACTGGAGCCTTCAACACAGAGGTTTGTCTGGCCCTGACCTGAGAAAGTTTCATTCTTTCTTTTCTATGGATGGGGCCAGACTTCAAAGAGACCGTCTGTCAAGATGCTCCCTACTCCAAGATCACTTTACCTGAGGACTCAAGCCATCCTCCAAGGCTTTCTAGCATGCTCCACAAGTTTGCTTACAGTGAACTTATCCCTTCCAAACTGACCAGAACCTACAGGCTCTGTGAATTCCAGCCTGATGTCATTTTTGCCATCAGCAATAATGCTGGCCAGGACAATCATCCTCCCTTGGAAACCTTAAGCTCTCCACACAGTGCTGTTTCGGGCGTCCATGTCCTGTCTAGCTCTTTGAACACACGCTGTCTCTAGCAGGTTCCCACCAGACATCATAGCTTCTTCTGGCAGGAACACTGGTCTTACTTCTATTTTAATTTGAATTTCACTGATAACCCCACGGATAAGGAACCACATGCACACTGCCTGTTTGTCTCAGTTATACCTCTTTCCCTTGAAGTTGCTTTTTTGTTTTAAATAAATAGAAGAAATGACTTGTATATCCTAAACATTAAATTGATAAGGTTTAGAAGTCAGAAATAGCCTGCCATACTTGCCACGTACAATTAAAGTTGTGAAAAAGGCTTCCATACCATTTTCTTAGTCACAGTGAATAAACAAAGTAAATAACTTTGCTAAGCCCAATTTTCAGAAAAATAAACTTGTGTTCAGAGACACTGCTTCCCTGGACAGTCTCAGACAGAGGTGAGAATTGAAGTCAGGCCACACACTCTGACTTGTGGAATTTGTGCTATGATGATCCTCTTCAAGACTAAACTAGGTGAAACCTTGATAAATGGTGGTGACCTGAGTCCAGGACCACATGGTCATTCTTGATCTGGTCCCAGCACGTATTAAATCTGAATATAGGATTGTGAAAGGAAGGAGATTCTGCTTCGTTAAAATTTGCCTTACAAGGTCAAATTCAGAGGGAAAAAAATTTAGGGTTTTGCTCAATCTCATGTAATCATCTGTACCAAGAGTCTCTCTTTTTTCCATCCTGTTATTACATCCTGAATTGCTAACCCAGAACACCTGAGGTCACCTTGTAGCCTATGCCACAGTACACACCCCTTCTATATCTTCTCGGGCAGTTTGGAAACATAGGGCATCAAGGCACCCTCGGCCCTGCTTCGTTTGTCTGGCAGAAGCCACGTAAAAAAAAAACCACTGAGACGGCTTGAAAAGAGATCTCAGCTAGAAAAGTACTCACTGTGGAAGCAAGAGAACCTGAATTCAATTCCCAATACCCAAGGGGATGTGGAAATCCAGTTATGGAAGTGTGCACCTATAAATCCTATCATAGGGAGACAGAGATCTCTGCAATTTTCTGGCTAGTCAATTTACTAGAGTCCAGGTTCAGTGAGAGACCGTGTCTCAAAAAAAGTGGGGGGGGGAGAGCAATTGAAGACATTCCCTTGACTTCTGGTTTCCATGTGCATGCATGCACACATGTATACACACAGGTACACACATATGAACATATACGTACATACATGGGGAACCTACAGCTCAAACCCAGTCTTTACTAGCAGTGGAGAACTGGGTGTGGGGAAGCATAGGATACAACCCAGCACCCGGCTGAGAGCTACCATACACATGGTAGGGCCTTCTGGACAGCTGCTGGCTGCCTGAGAATCCCTCCAGAAAGGACAGCTATGAGGAAGATATATGAGGTCAGCTCCCTATCTGACCTGCACATGTGAGTGAAATCTCACAACCAAAGCCAGCTACCCTACTTTCTCCAAATCATGGATCTTAAAGGCATGGTCACCCCTACCACCCACCCTGAACCTCTCTCCTGAGCCCAACCATGAGTATAGGTCATATGGGACATTTGTCAGATTGCTCTTAAAATATTTAGAATAACAACAAAAGTAAAGAGCCTTCAAAAATAGAAAAGACCCTCTCTAAGAGGGAGTGGGGAGAACACCAACCTCTCCTATCACATGACATATTTGAGGAACTAAGTAAAAATGAGGACGACGATACTTGAGAGACGCAGACCTCTTTCAGGATTTCTACACTTGTTATTTTGTCAAATGACGGTGTGAACCCTTGTAGCTGACTGCTTAGAAGGCCTACTCAGGGTATCTTAGAACCAAAATGATTTCAGCTTTTGAGCTTCCTACGAAAGAGGAAAGAGGCCTTCAAAGGATAGTACCTCTGCATAATGGAGATCTCTCTCTCTCTCTCTCTCTCTCTCTCTCTCTCTCTCTCTCTCTCTCTCTCTCTCTCTCTCTCTCTCTCTCTCTCCTACATCTGCTGGAAGCATGATCCAGGGCAGAGAGAGAGGGTGAGAACGGGAGTCCAGGGATTTCACTTCCCTCACTGTGTCTATAAACAGGCTGCAAACAGCATCTGTCACACGTGCACCCAAACCAAACTATCAGCCTCGTTGTGAGAGAGCCCCTGGCATGCAGTTGGGGTGAAAGGTCACAACTGTCTATCTGGAGCTGCAGTCAGTGATGCCTTCTGTTCTCTATTTCCTCCTAGAGGAACATCTCCTTCTCCTTCTATCCCTAGGTCTGGCATAGAACATAGACTACAAACATCACAGAAGTAAAGACAACCCAAACAGCACCGACTACAGCCCCTCCCAAATCTCTACTGGGCATGAGCAGATGAAAGACGGCCTAAAATCTGCTCCCTAGGCAGTCTCCAGGCCTCCTGACCGAGTTATCCCTACCCTGTCTCTAGCTGTAACTATAACTATGAAACCTGCACTTTATAAGATAGCTACCAAGATGAGGTTCACCACAGAATTTTGGTTTATTATGAAAGAAATGAACGGCATCTTCCAGACACTCAAGGCTTACCCTTGCTGTCTATTGCTGCTTTGTTCCTGCATGCACACATCTGGTTCCAGGAGCCCAACCCCATTCCACACATAAAGTATGTCACATTGCACACTGTAGGACATACAAACCCATCCAGAACACACAACCTTGTACAGTGTTTGCCACCCTGCGTAAGGCTCCAATAGGTCCTGGTGCAAGGAGGGTGTGGGCTGCAGCCACTCAAAGAACATTGGTACGGCACTACTCAACTCCAATAAGGTGGAGTGTGGGTATGCGCCACATGGCAGCTTTCAAGGGTCCAGATCTGCCTCAAACATCCCAGATGCAGCTCCAAAACTGGCTGTGCCAGGAACTCCCACTTCTGTACACAAACCTTGCCCTGGACATGTCAGAAAGGGCCAGGGCAAAGGATGGAGGAGACTCCTGTCTTATCAGACTCACGTCCAGTCATAACAAAATATTATCAGCTGAACCATTGACAAATGCTAATAATTTATTTATCAAACTCCGCAAGGTGGAGTCTGGGGCTATGAACCAATGCGTGTGGGTTCTGGAGTGAGCTGCCTTCTTAGCTTATAGGAGGTGCCATTTCACAGTATCCTAACTTGGTCAAGGAAACAAGAGAATTCTCTGGAGCCTCTTCACAAGGACACTAGTTCCACTCATTGAGCCCCTACTACCTTACTATCAAAAGCTCTGTGATTCAACATATGAATTTCCAGGCTAGAGAACAAGTCGGAGGCAGGCTTAGTTGAAGACTAGAGGATGCTAATTCTACCCAAGCCCTGAAAACTTCAAGGAATCGCATACACTACAGGACTAACTGAGCTCGGCCTACAGCCAGGAGAGTTGATCATGGCTTTTCACATATGGAGTAGGACGGGGTTCCTTTGCACTGCTGTGAGGTATGCTTTGCTGCTAAGCATGCCTTGTAAATGGCAGCTGTCGAGGACAAGCATCTGCTTCATAGTTAATTTCTGATGTCCAAGTCCCCCGTGAAAACCATATTCCTAAAGCTAGCTTCAGAACCCAAGCCATCTCTGCCAATCTTACAATGTCTCTGATATAGATCTTGCTGCTTCCTTCCTGCATCATAAACATCACATCTAGAAAGGGCCTGCCCTGCATGGTAGATAGAAAGAAATTGGTTTTCTGGGGCTCAGGGGCTGAGGAGCACCCAACACTGCTGGACAGAAGCACCTGAGAACCTAGCATAGAAACAGCTCCCTAAGGGCACCACAGGAGTTCCCAATAAAACACAAAACAAGAGGTTATCTCTAACACAGTCTCTTATCCTGTGCTGGTAGCCAGAACATACCCCACAGTAGCTGGGAACCCTGTAACATAAGGAGGCTGTTCTTTGAGAGCAAGAGGTATAGAATGCAGGCCTTGTTAATACCTGAAAACCCACCAACTTGACCTCCCAGACTTCAGGAGAATCTATCTCCCCATTGCTCAGGATTCGGGTTCTGGAGGTGAGCACACACAGCTGAAAGAAGTATTTGGAATGTTGTCTTCTGAGCATAAGCATAACAGACACTGTCTTAATTAACATCAGCTGTGATTACCCATAAAAGATCATTAAGATCATGCCTGCTAATGGTTCCTGATAGAAGGGCTTAGGGTAGATTGTGAGATCCTTGCCTAAGGCTCCTACCATGCTTTCCTTCCTGTGTCCCTGAGGTAACAATTTCCTCCTAATTGAAACAACTCCATTCTAGAGGAAAACGCATCAAGTCTCTTAAAGGTCTAAACTTTAGACCTTTATATATAAAGGAATCTAAACTTTTTTTAGACTTTAGAGAAAGGCTCCTTGAGGTTCAAAAAATGAAAAACTCATAAGACTCAGGAAGACCTTGAATCTTGCTAGATTCCCAAAGCCCCTTCATAAGGCCATATAAGATGATGAGACTCTCCAACCTGTCAAGCTGCCTCCATGTTGTACAGAGAGCTCTAGGGTAGCTTTCATGAATCATGTGTAGCAGACATTTGGTGATGTGATTTGAGTCATCCTGTTTCTTTAAGTTACTTCTCACCCATATCCTATAAGGTTCCCCAATAAGTTAAGTGGCTCACCAAATTGGACTTTGGTTTGCCATTGGCTCCCTATCTGAGACCTCTTTGTTCCCATTTCCCGAGGAATACTGTCATACGACGGCATCTCAATCCAGCCATATATAATTCTGTCACAATTACCCATAGTTTCAGGAGGTGCAAGGGAATATAAAGGGTAGGAAGTTAACTGAAGAAGACCTCGACCTACACAGCCATAGAGACATCATCATCAATGCCGGGGTTAGACGCTTGAGTAATGTAGCTATTTTAGAGTCACCAATACTCCTGAAAATACATCCTTACCCATGCTCCTGTAAAAAAAAACAATAGATGCTCTGAGATAGGCTCAGTTTGTATTGTAGCATTTGGTCTATAATTGCTGTCCTATATGGGGTGAGGAGCCATGTGTTCACATATATACAGGAAAAAATAACATGACAGAAAACAAGCCAGAAACCTTCCCTTAAAACTGCCCTATTAGTGTAGAATTTTATCAGATCTTCAAAGAAGGTCTAATACTAATACTTCTCAAACTACTCCACAAAAGAGAAACAGAAGGAATACTATTTAATTCATTCTATTAAGCCACAGTTACACTGATACCTAAGCCACACAAAGACCCAACAAAGAAAAAGAACTTCAGACCAATTCCACTTATGAAAATCAATGCAATACTCAATAAAAATCCTCACAAACTGAATCCAAGAACACATCAAAACCATAATTCACCACGATCAAGTAGGCTTCATCCCAGGGATGCAGGGATGAATTAATATACAGAAATTCATTAATGCAATTCACTATATAAATAAAACTCAAAGAAAAAAATCACATATGATTATCTTATTAGATACCAAAAAAAAAAGCCTTAGACAAAATACAACACCTCTTTGTGTTAAAAGTCTTGGAAAGACTACGAATTCAAGACACCTACCTGAACATAATAAAAGCAATATACAGCAAATCAACAGCCAACATCAAATTAAATGGAGAAAAACTAAGCACTCCCACTAAAATCAGGAACAAGGCTGCCCACACTCTCCCTATTTATTCAACATAGTACTCAAAGTTCTACCTAGAGCAATAAGACAACAAAAGGTCAAAGGGATACAAATCATAAAGGAAGAAGTCAAGGCATCGCTATTTGCAGATGATATGAGAGTATACATAAGCGACCCCAAAAATTCTACCAGAGAACTCTTACAGCTGATAAATAACTTCAGCAAAGTGGCTAGATATAAAATTCACTCAAACCATAGCTTTTTTCTACACAAAGGATAAATGGCTGAGAAAGAAATTAAGGAAACAACACCCTTCACAAATAATATAAAGCCACAGATAATATAAAGTATCCCGGCACAATTCCAACCAAGCAAGTGAAATATCTGTGTGACAAGAACTTCAAGTCTCTGAAGAAAGACCTCAGAAGATGAAAAGACCTCCCATGCTCCTGGAACAGCAGGATTAACATAGTAAAAATGGGCAGCTCACCAAATGCAATCTACAGAGTCAATACGATCCCCATCAAAAGTCAAACTCAATTCTTCACAGAGATAGAAAGAGAAGTTCTCAACTTCATATGGAATAACAAAAACCCAGGATAGCAAAAACAATTCTCAACAATAAAAGAACTTCTCGGGGATAACCATCCCTGACCTCAAGCTGGACTACAGAGCAATAGTAATAAATAAACCCATACACCTATGGACACTTATTTTTGACAAAGAAGCCAAAACCACACGGTGGGGAAAAAACAGCATTTTCAACAAATGGTGCTGGTCTAAGTGGCAGTCTGTATGTAGAAGAATGCAAATCGATCCATTTTTTTAAATCTCCTTGTATAAAGCTCAAGTCCAAGTGGATCAAGGACCTCCACATAAAACCAGATATGCTGAATCCAATAGAAGAGAAAATGGTGAAAAGCCTTGAATACATTGGCACAGGGAAATTTTTCCTGAACAGAACACCAATGACTCGGACTCTAAGATCAACAATTGACAAATGAGACCTTATGAAATGAAAAGCTTCTGTAAGGCAAATGACACGGTCAATAGGACAAAATGGTCCCAGTTAAAAAATGGGAGAGAGAGAGCTAAAGAATTCTCAACTGGGGAATCTCGAATGGCTGAAAAGTACTTAAAGAAATATTCAACTTCTTTAATAATCAGAGAAACGTAAATCAAAATGACCCTAAGATTTCACCTTACACCAACCAGAATGACTAAGATTAAAAACTCAGGTGACAGCGGGTGCTAGCAAGGATGTGGAGAAAGAGGAACACTCCTCCATTGCTGGGAGGATTGCAAGCTGATACAATCACTTTGGAAATCAATCTGGGGTTCCTCAGAAAATTAGAAATAACTCTACCTGAAGACCCAGCTATACCACTCTTGGGCATATACCCAAAAGATGTTCCAATATATAACAAGGACACATGTTCCACTATGTTCATAGCAGCATTATTTATAATAGCCAGAAGCTGGAAACAACCCAGATGTCCCTCAGTGGAAGAATGGATACAGAAAATGTGGTACACTTAGAAAATGGAATCCTACTCAGCTATTAAAAATGATGACAAACTTTGTAGGCAAATGCATAGAAATAGAAAATGTCATCCTGATTGAGGTAATCCAGACCCCAAAGGTCTGTACTTACTGATAAGTGGATATTAGTCCAAAAGCTCAAAATACCCACGACATAACTCGAAGACCATATGAAGCTTAACAAGAAGAGAGGCTAAAGTGTGGATGCTTCAAACCCACTTAGAAGGGGGAACAAAATAATCACAGGAGGCAGAGGGAGGAAGGGACCTGGGTGGGATAGGGAAAGGGGAGGGGGGAAAAGGAAGCAGGACCAGGTATGGGAAGGGACAGGAAAGAAGTCCAGAGGGCCAGAAGAATGAATAGAAATAGGTAGCAGAGGGGGTAGGGTACTTGGGGAACCACTAGAAAGTCCCTCACGAGAAGGATATAAGAGGCTCTCAGGACTAATGGGGATAACATTAGCCAAAACACCCAACAGAGAGGAAACAGAACCTGAAGAGACCACCTCCAGTAGATAGACATGGCCCCCAGTGGAGAGATGGGGACACACACCCATCTAAAAAAATTTTAACCCAGAATTGTCCCTGTCTAAAAGAAATGCAGGGACAAAAATGGAGCAGAGGCTGAAGGAAAGGCCATCCAGAGACCACCCCACTGTGTCATCCATTCCATGCACAGACCCCAAACCCCGATGCCAAGATGTGCTTGCAGACAGGAGCCTGGTAGAGTTGTCCTCCGAAAGGCAGATCCCAGGGACTAAACCAACCAAAGGGTATACATGGGCTGGTCCATAGTTCCCACTACGTATATAGCTGAGGACAACCTTGTCTGGCATCAGTGGGAGGGGAGACGTTTGGTCCTGTGGAGGCTTGATGCCCTAGAGAAGGGGACGCTAGATGGATGAGGTGGGAATGGGTGGGTGAGTAGAGGAGCGCCCTCTTAGAGACAAAGGGGAGGGGGAGGTGTGCGGTTTCATGGAGGAGAGACTGGGAAGGGGGAATAACATATGAGATGTAAACAAATAAAATGATTAATAAATAAATCTTTAAAGGAAAAAAAAACCCTGCCTATTCAGCCTTCCAGATAGCTAAGTGGATAAAAGCACCTGCCGTGAATCCTGACAGACTGGGTCCAATCCCAGGGATCTACACAGTGGGGAGAGAGAGCCCAGTTCTCTGACCTCCATATGCACACTTCAGAATGTGCACACACTCAGGCATGCTCGTGCAAAAAAATATTTTTTTTTAAAAAAAATGAAAGTCCTACTATGTACAACAGCCAGCAGTCCCTTCGAACCACCGTAAAGGAGAGTTTGGTAATGTGCTGGCCATCTCTGTGGATTGGCTGCACGCAAACCTGAAAGACCTTGGAAGGTTGTTCCAGTTTAGCTTCCTGATTCCTGATTCCTTTCAAGTCCAGGTTGTGTGTGCCGAAATGCCCTCTTCACCTCTTTGAAAACACAAAACTCTGAGTCATCACCCATGACTCCCCTAGAGCTGCCATCTGGTTTCCTCACCAATCGAGCTTAGCCCCTCTCTGAACCATAGAAGTTCCTGTTTGTGCCATGCACTGAACCGCAGGCTTGAGAAGTTCAAGTAGGGTCAGAAGAATAGTAGGTCCTAAGTTTACTGTCGTGCATGTGGGCATCAAGAACCCAGGAAATTTGCTGGACCAGCACAGTGACTGGGATAAGGGCCCCACATGGCTCTCAGGGAAGCTGCTCCTTCATTGAACATAGTAATCACAGGGCTACCTCTTCTGCCAGGCACAAGGTGAATTGTCTCCCTCCCAGACTCCATTAATCACACTGAACATGCTGGGAACACTTTTTGCTCAAGATGGTTCACACCCTGGCTCCAAGTATCCAGTTTACTGTAGATCGGGCCTCTCGATGGGTAGCAAAGCTGGGAGCCCCAAGGCGTCTGGAAAAACAGGAGCTCTGCAGACCTAAGACTGCAGTAGGCAAGGTGAGACCCATAAGGGAGTGGAGAGGATGCAGATGGCTCAGGCCCAGGCATAACTGTGTACAACTCACCTATCATGTCCCTCCCCTACAGAAAGGTCGCTGGAAGATGCTGGTCTTAGGGGAGCATTTTAGTCTAATGTCCCAGCATCTAGGAGGCTTAGAACACAGTCTGGCTACCTCAGTCCTCACTTCTCTACAAACTATGTTCTCTTTAAAACAAAGGAAAAACTCTTCCAATTTCATTTTACAAAGAATCTACAGGCTGTGTCAACCCATTTGGAATGATGGAAATTAATCCCGTGAATAAGTGTCATACACTGAGGTAAGTTTTGGTGCTGCCCAGTCACTCACGTGTGTGGCCCTCAGAGCTAGCGAGGGATCCCACCTGGACTTATCTATGCTCTCATCTCAGGTGGGCACCTTCCAAGAGGGTCATGGAGGGGCAGATGAACTCAGCCTCTAGGGCAAGAAATAGGAAGATGGGAGAAGGAAAGACAAGGAGGTGGGAGGGGCCCTCATTAGATAATCTCTCCCTTTACCAGCTGCCGCCTCAGCACTACAAGTTCTTTGCTTTAGCTTTCAGTGGGTCACTAGCATTTCCTATCCTGTAAAGGTGTCTGCATGAGGAGAGCACCACTGAGTTGTCAAGCACGAGTCACTCTATGGACTTTGGACAAGAACATGCCTTGGGGATGGATCCACGTGCTGTGGCAGCAGTGTCCTATCAAGGGAGAGGGTGTCCAGCATTAAATGCAGCTGGGAAGGTGGTAAAAGCAGATACTGATAAGTTAATGCTGGGGACACTCCCAGACAGTAAGGCAGCAGGGAGGGGGCTGAGACAACCATAATCAGCCCAGGCAGGAAAGACTGGCTTATTAGTCACTTTTCTGACAGTATGAGCAAAGCAACTTAGAGAAGAAAGGGCTTGAGATTCCAGAGAGATAAGAGTCCCTCGTGGAAGGGAGGCATGGCAAAAGGAGGAGGAGGAGGAAGAGGAGGAAGAGGAGGAGGAGGAGGAAGAGGAGGAGGAGGAGGGGAGGAGGAGGGGAGGAGGAGGAGGAAGAGGAGGAGGAGGAGGAGGAGGAGGAGAAAGAAGAGGAGGAGAAGAAGAAAGAGGAGGAGGAGAAAGAAGAGGAGGAGGAAGAGGAGGAGGAGGAGGAGGGGGAGGAGAGAGAGAGAGAGAGAGAGAGAGAGAGAGAGAGAGGAAGAGAGGGGAAGGGGGAATGACAGAAGGGTAGAGGAAGAGGAAGAGGGAGAGGGAGAGAACCGGAAGTGGTGCTGAGCTTTTAATTTTAAAACCTATCAGTGGCATACTCCCTCCAGCAAACCTGTACTACATAACCCTCCCCAACGGTACCACCTACTGAAGAACAAGTGTTCAAATGTCCGTCATTATGAGGGTCATTCCCCGTCTAAACTACAACCTTTGCTTTACCTCCACAGGCTCGTGCCCATATCATAATGTAAAATTCATGGTGTGTCACTTCAAAAGTCCCCATTACCTCTTATACTCTCCACATGAAGGTTAAAATTCCAAAATCCAAAGTCTTTTCTGAGACTCAAGGAAGTCTCTTAATTATAACCCCTGTAAAATAAAAAAAAAAGCAAATTACATATTTTCAACATTTAATGACACAGAATATAAATAACCATTCCAGAGGGGAGGGATGGGAGTATAGAGAGGAAATACTGGGTCAAGGCTAAACCAGAACCCAGGAGGGAAGACACATTTATTTACTTATTCACTTTACATCCCAATATCGGCCCTCTCCTCCCAGCACCCCCTCTCGCAGCTCCGTCCCCCATTCCTCCCACCTCTTCTCTTCTCTTCTGAGAAGGGGGAGCCCCCCTGGGTATCACCTCTCACCCTTCTCTCATTCATTACTCACTGCAGGGCTAGGTACAGCCTCTCTCTGGCTTCAAGGCCAAATCAGATTCCCCGGGAGGTGCAGCTGCATAAAGGACCCTCACCCCGAACTCTGATGCTCAGTTGGACAATATTCCTTTGACCAGAAAGACTTCCTTTGAATGTTGAATTGAGATGCAAATGGTATAACTAATTCTGGGCTGGCATCTCTCTTATAGCTATGTTATGGGGGTTAGAGACCACACAAAATCATTACGTAAAGCGATGAAGGTCTGAAGATGTCAGAACCATGAAAGCTCTCAAGGAAGAGCTGCTTATAGGGAGTGGAACTCCTATATGCAAGGAGAGAGGTGTATGTTACAAGCAACAAATTGGGAAGAACAGAGCCATATAAACCTTTTGATACTGAATATGGGGCTATAATGTTTGGTGTCAGTTACAGTGACCCCATAGCCACCCTGGAGCTCCTTTCCCCACCCTGTCCCAGGTCTCTGTAAACTCTTAGCAGTGGGGTTAAGCTTGCAGACAAGATCCTAGCATGGCTGTCCTCTGAGAAGTTCCACCCAACAGTTGACCAAGACAGACACAAAGACTCAGAGCCAAACGTTAGATAGAGCTCAGCGAGTCTTGTGGAGGTATTGGAAGGATTGAGAGTCCTGAAGAGAATAGGAGCTCCATAGGAAGACCAACATGGACCCTTGGGGTTTCCCAAAGACTGAACTACCAACCAAAGAGCAAACATGGACTGGACCTAGTCACTGCCCCTACACATGTAACAGACGTCCAGCTTGGTCTTCATGTGGATCCCCCAACAACTTGAGTGGGCTGTCCCTGAATCTCTCACTTGCCTGTGGATCCAGTTCCCCTAACTGGACTGCCTTGTCAGGTCTGAGAGAGAGAGGAATATTGTCCAACTGAGCATCAGAGTTCAGGGTGAGGGTCCTTTATGCAGCTGCACCTCCCGGGGAATCTGATTTGGCCTTGAAGCCAGGGTGGGTTCCCTAATACATCTCTGACACTGACCCGGACCCATGAGTAAAGCATTCATAGGCTCCTTGTCAGCACTGTTGTTCAGTAGGAAACAGTACATACCATTCTAAACTCCGAAGCTGGTCTGTTTCTTACCAAACACGATTGTTTGTTCATCCAAAAGCCTCCACCTAGTTCCAGGCAGAAGGAAAGGGGAGCATGGTGTCCCACCATCCTCACTCCATGCCTGACTTCGTGGAGACTCGTCAGGAAGTGGTTTGGAGTCCTTATCCAAGCCCACCTGTGAGATAGTGGCTTGGGGCACAAAGGCCTACCTCAGTCCAACCACCCTTCCTTCCTCCATCCTCTCTGCTGCTCTACTCTGGCCACCACCCAAACAGACATCTGTCTCAGGACACCACTGGGTATGCCATTTTAGAAAATGTAATCCAAGACACTTTAGTTTTCAAAAATACAAAGAAAAACCTTTGCTCTTTGACACGGTCTGCTCTCCATGAATTATGAGGGAGTCTGGACACAGCTGATGGCTCAACTCATCTTTACACAAGGCCTGAGTGTGAGTTAATTTGCATATCTGAATGGGGTGTGGCAGTGAGATGACTTAAACTAGTTCCCCAGACAAAAGAAGAAACCAAATAGCAGCTTCTTTCCTTCTGAGTCAGAGCTGTAAGCTGTCGTTGTGCCGGTCTGACCTGGAGGCATGATACCTCCACGTGAACTGATCTGACAGTACCTGACCTCCTTGTACTGCACAGCTGGGGAATCTGAGTCAGTACTAAGCCCGAGGACATCCTGAGCTGGCATAGCATCTGCCTGCAAGAACAGGCCAGACAGGTCCTCAGATATCCTTCTCAACGGGTGTTGAAGTTCTGGCTAGAACAGATATTGCCCTCCTTTCCCCCTACATGATCCAGCCCCTTTAGAACCTCCATTTTGATAAAGACAAAATATCTGTCTCCCTCAGGCCTTCCAAACATTCATTAGAAGCTTGTATTACTCTCATCAATGTCAAAGAATAGCATCTATTCAACAAACATTAAATTCTTGGTGCTTTCCCATCTCACCTTACCACCTTATTACTAAAGACAATTCACCACAGCTCCTTTGCCTGGTACTATCCACTCTTTTGTCTCTCACCAGAAAATCACCAGGCAGGCAGAAAGGCAAACAGATCTAATAAATTGAAACTGCATCGGAGCCAGAACCGATCTTGACAAATGGTTTGGAGCAATCAGAACAGGAACTACAAGAACAGATGTAAGCAAGCAAATAGTAGGAAATTTCAGGAAGAATCAAAATGACCCCAAAGGTCAGAGCAGACCTACTCTGGCATCGCCTGAAGCCCTCCCCTACCTGTAGACAGCAAACATGTGGATGGTGACTGTCTAAAGAGGGCATCTTTAGAGGCCATGAAATTTTCCATAATACTTGGCTTCCCTCAGTGGTTCATCCCAGCAAACTAGCCCACTGATTGCTCAGTCACTCCAGCTATCACTTTCCCATCCTAGCAGAAGGCTCAACATCACTTTCCCATCCTAGCAGAAGGATGGTCAGGCTGCTTTTGGAGAGTTCAGCCAGACACCTGCTGGTTGGTGGCCCAGTCCAGAGGTAAAATGTACAGCTCTGAGGCCATGGTGCTGATAGACAGGAATCTGCTTTACTACTACATCACAAGCCATCCCAACATGGTAACACTTGTAATCAAAATACTGAGATCAAAATACTATAAGGGAAATGAAGACTTCCTTCAGTGACTTCATTAGCCCGTAAGACAAAACTGAGAGAAGAATACTTGATTTACAGATATGACATTAGAAACTACCAAACTTGAAAAGCGAAATAGAAAAGACTGAAACCAAAAAAAAAAAAAAAAAAAATAGAGCTGAATACCCGAGATCTCCGAGACATCTGCAGAAGGTGTCTCACAGAGTGAAGTTATAGTGGCCGAGACTCAGACATCAAACTACCATCTTTGTGGTCTAAGAGAATGAAGACCAAAAGCAAACTGAAACAATTCCAAAGATGCTGCCTAGACCTATCATATTCAAACATAAGAAAGAAAGGAAAAGATAAGGAAGAAAAACTATGGAAGAATCTAGAAGAAAAGAATTGCTCAACTGACCTGGACCCCTGAGATCTCTCAAGACACTGAACCACCAACCCGGCAGCGCAACACAGCCGATGAGGCCCCCGACACATGTACAGCAGAAGATGCCTAGTCTGGCCTCCGTGAGAGAAGAGGCCCCAGGAAGTGGGGAGGTCTGGTGAGGTGGGGGTGCAGGGATGGGGACATCCTTTGGAAATGAAGAGCGGGGAGGAGGTATGAGATGGGAGAAATATATACATTTCTCTTTCTTATTATTAATTTATCTAGTAAATATGTTTATCTAAAGTTAATGGCAGCTATGGTGTGTTTGCTTATGCATACATTAAACATATATAGACATATAGATGAACACCTATATATGCAATGTAATGTTCAACAGCAGTGACACAGGAGTGAGAGATGGAGAGGCAGAAATCCTTCATTAGTGTAAGCCCCTTGCACTAACTGTAGCATTGACAGTTTGTTGAAAGATAATTTATAGATTATGAAGAACAATCACCAAAGCTTAAAAAAATACAACTTATACAGTATGAATGAAGAGGAAATGTAGTTATACTAAATGATCAAAACCATAAAAGAGAAAAATATTAAGAGCAAAATTGGGAACAAAGAACAAGAATATCAAACAAAACAGTCACAAACGTTGCAGATATTAATCTAGCTATATTAATGATCCCGGGAGAACCAATGATCTAAAGGCAACAATTAAAAACAGAAATTGTCAGAAAATATTTTTTAAAAAGAAGACAATTATGTATTTTATATGTGAAACCTTCTTTAAATATAAGCATGTACAGATTAAAATAAGTGAACAGAAAAAATAAGTACCATACTTAAAATAACAAAAACTGGACAGAAAAACATATGCCAGACTTACACTAACAGAAAAGGCAATATTCAAATATATAAAAGATGTAAGTATATAATATAAACTACAAAACTCCTAGAAGATAGCATAGAAAACCCACACGACCTTGGTTGGTGTTTTTAGTGGGTTTTTTTTTTTTTTTACATCCAACACCAATGACACAACCCATAAAAGAGATAATTAATAAACTGGTTCACTGGAAATCACTACTCTGTAACAGACGTTTTCAAGAAAGTGAGAGAGAAAGTCACAGACATATCCAATGATAGCCTGCTCACCAAAACATACAAAAAACATTTTGACACTCAAAAGTAAGAATATATACAGCAGATTTTAAAACGGGGAAAAGATCCAAGCACCCATCAGAAAAGATAATTCAGATGGCAAGTGGCAACCATATCATCATATCTTCAGCATCATATATCATTAGGGAATTGCAAATTAAAATGAAATATCAGTACATTAAATGGCCTCCGCCAAAAACCCCGAGAATGCCAAATATGACTTACCAAAAACTCTCCTTCGTGGCTCTTAGGGATAGGACAGTACAGCCACGTTGGATGACAGTTTGTCGGATTCTTGTAGAGCATAAGATACTTCTTACCAATATAATGCAGCAATCTCTCCCCTTAGTATAATTCTAAATAAATCCAAAATACACACACACATGAAAACCAGAACAGATTTTAAAGCAGCTTTGCATTCA
Source organism: Rattus rattus (assembly GCF_011064425.1). Lineage (NCBI taxonomy): Eukaryota > Metazoa > Chordata > Mammalia > Rodentia > Muridae > Rattus > Rattus rattus. The sequence goes on from NC_046162.1 coordinate 62,264,168, forward strand.
TAACTACTGAAAACTGAAAGCAACCAAGATGCCCTTTTGTGGGTAACTGGATACATTCGGGCTCAGATGATTTGGACACTAAAGAGAAATGAGACAGACTGTAAAAAAATATAGGGAAATCTCCGGTGTTGATCATTAAGGAAAAAGAAGGCAAACTGGAAAGACTGCGTGTTGTCTGATTCCAATCTATGACATTCTGGAAAAGGCAACAACCAAACAAACAAACAACCCCACATGGCTAAAGATCCATGATTGTCAGGATAAGAGGAAGGAAGTGCCAAGCCGAGCCAGGAGACAATGAAAGAACTGACACTGCAGTGGGTCCGTATCATTGCAAGGTTATCCGATGGAATGTCCAAGAAGAGAAACTTTGTTGCAACCACTGACTCTGAAGGACAGCACTGAAAGGCTGCCGGTCTATAAACTGCAACATTCGTTGTTCTGACAAGAACATTGATAAGGAGAAAGGAGAAAAAGCATGTGAAGGGGGAAATAGACGAGAGTCTGTGATCAGCTTCTTCCTCTGGATGTTTGCAATAATAGGTCATGATAACTACTGATTAACACTATCAACAGAATTTAACTGTTTTTTTGTTTTATTTATTCTATCTATCTATCTATCTATCTATCTATCTATCTATTTATTTATTTTTACACTCCAGATCCCCTCCTGGTCTACCCTCCAACTATTCCATATCCCATACCTCCTGCCCTGCCCCCCATCTCCATGAGGATCCCCCCATCCCCTGAGTTTCTCTTTGTAGCCCTAGCTGTCTTGGAACTCACTGGGTAGACCAGGCTGTCCCCAAACGCTTAGAGATCCACCTACCTCTGCCTCCTGAGTGCTGGGATTAAATGCATGCACCACCACTGTCCAGCCAGAATTTAACTTTTAAACTGTAGCGTGTGCTTGGTTTGTGATTTTCATATGTACATGTTTATCAAATCAAAAGGATGGCTAAACAAAATGCTTCATGGCTTTATTAACAAATTCTGCCTACTCCCTTGGTGAGGGTTCTGCTCCTGTGATAAATCACCACAACCAAAACAACTTGGGGAGGAAAGAGTTTATTTCACCTTACAACTCTCAGGTTGTCAGGGCGGGAACTCAAGGCAGGGACCTGGAGATAGGAACTGAAGCGGAAGTCATGGAGGAATGCGTCCTGTTGGTGGGCTCCCTCTGCCATGGTCAGTTTGCTTTCTCACACACCCCAGGACCACCTTCCCCGGGGTAGCACCTCTCACAGCAACCTGGGTCCTCCCATGTCAATCATTAATAAAGAAAATATCCCTACAGACTTACCTACAGATTATTCTGATGGAGGCATATCTTCAATTGAGATTCCCTCTTCTCAGGTAGGTCTAGATTTAGATCAAAGAGACAAAAGAACTAACCAGCACACCTACTATAAAGGTAGAATTCTTAGGTAGCATCTTTAACACAAGGCAACACAGGGTCCCAACCCTTACTTGTCTGCTGTGTATACTTTCCATAGACAAAAGACCAGGAACATGCATGTCAAGGACAGGCTGAGTGTAGGCACACATTACTTGCAACTAAGGGTTCAACCTCTCCTCTTGCCCACCACCCAGCAGAGGTAGTGGAAGAGAAAAGTTGTTAGGATACAGCGGAAGTAGACCGGTTTAGCAATAGCTCTTTGGGGGTGAGCTCAATCATTGTCAACAGTTCAGTCCAGTAGCAAACACCAATTACGACTCAGCAGCTGTGGTTCAATCCTGAAGGAACCCATTAGGCTCTCCAGCTGGTCTGAGATGAGGCTTCGGAAGTGGCAACTTGCCACAGGATCCTCATAAACAGTTCTTGGGAACACTTCTCTTAATGGTAAGCATTCCCACAAGTTGAGCTCAACAATGCTATGTAAGGCAAACCAATACATGCGTGTTGTTAATGCCCGGTGCTCATCTCCCACTGTCTGTGGGGTCATATTTATACTCCTTCATCAAGTGTCATTTCGTGTGTTTGCTATATTAAAGCATCCTTTCACCCGTGTGCCCCAGGAAAATATCGTTTGACACAACTGACTTACCAAAGAAACTAGAAGTTTCCACTTCATGCCCCCCTTTCTGTTTAAGAATTGTTCTTTTCTCTATAATTAGCAATCTACACACAATGGAAATAATTGTAAGAGCCATCACATTTTCAATAAGCAGCATATGTATAATATGGTCAGATAATCTAACAAGGTAACCTTATATTTCTATCCATACACAATACTTCAAATAAAACAATTTTAAAATTCTATCAAGATACAATGATTAAACAAAAACTTACATTTCTATCACTATACAAAAATTAAACAAAAAACCTTAAATTTCTATCAAATACAATAATCAAAAACAACTTTATATTTCTATTAATATACAATAATTCAAACAAAAACTTAAAGTTCTATCAATATATAATAATTAAACAAAAAACTTAAATTTCTATCAATATACAATAATTCTAACAAAAATGCTTTAAATTTTTATCAGTCTCTGACCATAATCAACAATAAATAGCCTTCCATCCTAAATGATAATTATAACACAACAAATGTCCAAACCTATCCACCCCAACTTAAGGGATTCGGGCAATGATTATAAAATTGTTTCCTGCTGAATTGGGGTGAAAAATTTCTGCATGGGCCCCCAAGGAGGAAAAAGGTTAGTTTGGGAAAAAGAAAAGCTAGCTGTAGCATTTGTTGGCCAAACTCTGTGTTTTCCTATTCTCTATGTGATCCACCATTAGGGCTAGCCCTTTTGAGGTTGATTTGCAGGCATATTTTGGAGAAATCAGTATCAGAAGCAGTCTGGGAATCACCTGCACAGTTTACATTGTGAATACATTGTCTCAGCTGACAAGAGGTTTTCCCTAGTCAGATCTACTCTTTATACATTTTGTTGGTAGCCATAATTTTTTTCATTCCCTGTAGATGTGTAAGTATAACCACACATGACCAGGACCAGGAATATGCATATGAAGGACAAACTGAGAAACAAACCCAAGTCATAAATGGCTATAAACACTCCTATAGAACCTACCAGAACCTTCAAGAGCCCTGCTGAGAAAGCTAGCCCTAAGGAAGTGGTCATACCAGGGAATTTGCCTTCCAGACATATACATAGTTCCTTAATCCCTCAAAAGTCAGAATAAAAATACTAAAATGATATCTTGGTGCAGCAAGGCTGGGCCCAAGCTACCCTGGCTGATATCTGATGGGACAACCTTTGTCCTTCTCCACTGTCTTCACAGGGATTTTGTGGCTTCTTGTTCTAAACTGCACACAGAGCCTTTCTTCTGGCGCCCATTCAGCAGTTCCAGACAACTCCTCCTACCTTTCAGTCACCTTTGGCAACTATACTACATTCAGTGTCTGTTATGGAGAGGGCCGGATTGCCCCAGCTCCTGTGTGGTGTATCTAAGTTCTGCCTCTCATATAATGCAATAGTAACCCTGTGTACCTCCCTGGTCTAAGAAGCTCCAGGAGACACATTAAACAACCCATCCTATGCAAGGCAGGATGATATCAATGTATGCATGAGCTATCACCATGGCTACACTCTGGAAAGAAAATGAGTAAATAGCTCTGCTTTTGAATATGACCCCTGCCCCACAATGCTCTGCTCCAGTCTTGGTATAATTCACGACCCTGAGAAACACTCATAATGAAGTATATAGTCTCTCCCTAGGAGTGCCACAAGTATGGAGTCTCTTTAGCTGAGTAAATGTTGGGGACAAGAGACCCACAACCAAGCCCCCTCGTGCTATGGAGCAATTCCTGAGATGGCTAAGAACACAGGTGTCAGTCAGGCAGAGTGAAGAAGAACAGAAAGTCAGGTAAAGCAGGAGAGGCTTAGAGAAATGGCTCATTGTGTAAGAGTGGTTGCACCACAAGCACGAGGACCTGAGTCTGAATCCTCAGTGCCCAGGTAAAAGGTGAGCATAGCCATGCTTGTGCCTATAGCCCCAGCCCTACTGGGGAGAAATGGGTAGAGATGGGAGGCTCCCTGGGACTTGCAGCTGCCAGCCTAGCTTCCGGTTCATTGAGAGACTCTGTCGTAAGGTGGAGAGTGACAGGTCAGGACACTTAATATTCTCCATGTGCACATACACACTTGTACAGGCAAGTGCACATACCACACTCATATACAGCATACATACACACACACACACACACACACACACACACACACACACACACACACACGAAGTAGCGCTAGAGAAACATTCTGGTATAAACTCTAGAAGTAGGTTTTACCCTGTGCTTGCTGTGTCTCAGTGAAGGCAGACATGAGATCCCAGAGATAGAACACCACCATGACAAAGGAGGTTTTATCAGGCTTAGCATACATTTGGGGAGAGTCAATAACACCAGGAAAATACTGAGGAAGAATATGGCAGGGGCTGGGTGTATGGTGATGAGGGCTGTTCTGCACAGATCTTAGAGAGAAAGGCCACTGAGGGAAAGTGGGAGACAAGGCAGGCGGTGCTGAGATTTTGCTTAAGTTTTCCATTATGGAGCTTGGAGAATCTGGGAGAAAGCTGATGGGTAGTTGGTTGCAGTCATCATGATTTAGGAGTTGCTTCACTTATTCAGGTTAAGAGACAACTTTAGGCCTCTGCAAATCTTTGTATAGGGTGACTCTCTGTCACGCTGCCCAGTAAGGTCAGGGTTGAATGAGGCTGACAGGTGAGGGTGAGACAGAGGACAGGATAATCCCAGACATGTTTCTTGGGCTAAGTCACAGTCTCAGCAAGTTGATTAGGAAATGTATCGGATTTTCAGAGAAAGATGGTCCCCTTACTACTTGGGTCACAGAAAATGGGGCTCAAACAAGAGAGCACTGAGAACTTTCTGGGATTCCAGGGCCCACTCTAGAGTGTGTGGGCAGGTACAAATGTTGAGCCAAAGCTGTCACCATTTCAATGAAAAAGAAGATGATGTGTTTGGGACTGTCAGGAATATATTCAGAGCGTGGAGGACAGGTAAGTTCTTATACTTCATGTAGGTGAGAAGTCAAAGGTCATTTGGGAAGTTAGGTCTAGGCAGCAGAAACTCACGTAATAGGATAAAGGTTAGGCATTGGAGATGGTTGAGTCGATCGCTGCCTGAAAGTAAGTTGCTCAAGACAGGCTTTAGACTGGACAGATGCCCAGTAAGAAGGCTGATGAGAGGTGAAGGTGCTAATGAGTGGAAGGCATCCAGCACAGCCTGGGGACAATCGAGCTACGAATTGATAGCAGTGAAGAGAAGGGATATGTCAAAACAATGAAAACCAAGGCAAAGGAAGGTAAGTTTGACTCAGTAGGGATTAAGTACATTTAAAACTATGAGTTTAAATCAGAGAAAGAACTGGAAGAGCTTGAAGGGACTTGAGACCCCCTTATGAACAACAATGCCAACCAACCAGAGCTTCCAGGGACTAAGCCACTACCTAAAGACTATACATGGACTGACCCTGGACTCTGACCTCATAGGTAGCAATGAATATCCTAGTAAGAGCACCAGTGGAAGGGGAAGCCCTGGGTCCTGCTAAGACTGAACCCCCAGTGAACTAGACTGTCGGGGGAGGGGGCGGCAATGGGGAGGGGTGGGGAAGGGAACACCCATAAGGAAGGGGGGGGGGAAGGGATGTTTGCCGGAAACCGGAAAGGGAATAACACTCAAAATGGACATAAGAAATACTCAAGTTAATAAAAAAAAAAAAAAAAAAAAAAAAAAAGCTATGAGTTTAGTTTTTAGTTTGTTTGGATTTTTTATTGGCTACATTTATTCATAAGAGTTTTGCACCATTTGAAGCTATTGTAAGTGGAACTCCTTTCTTGATTTCCCTTTTAGACAGTTCATTATGAGTACATAGGCTATCTTGATTATAATCATGACTTCGCAGAGCAAACGGAGCAGGGAGAAGGTTCAGACTTCCATTACTATGGAGATGTGAATGCTGAGGGTAGACTGATCTTGAGCTGCAAGTCCCATGTTTGGGCACTGAGATTTTTATTCTCAGAGCAAACCAGCGTGACCGGCCCATGGAGGCTAGACTGGATGATAGATTGTAAACAGCTGGTGAGACCAGGCCCACACAGCCCCCGAACCGCAAATCAGAAATCCACAAGTTTAATAAACAGATGAATCAGAACATGAAGATTGCCTCTGTGGGGTGGTGCATTGGCAGGATGCAGCAGGCATGAGCCTCTCCCCCGGGTCAAAACACAGACAACTCTACCTATTACATGGCTATTACCCCTGGCTCAGTGCACACCGCATGCCTAATGGGGTCCAGAGGTCACAAATCCAAACCCAATAACATGAATCTGGTGTATGTCCCTCCACAGAGGCAACAATCTTGAGGGCTGGGTTTTAGAGATGCAATATGGTGATTCCTGAGGGGTATTAATGGCAGCACTGGCATACAGTGGGGCTTAGTAAGCACTGATCCTTTGAAGAGAAGCTTGTCATCTTAGAGACCAGGATAAAGATGGCTCAGGGGAGACAGGAGTTCCTAAATGACTGTGCCAATGGAGGTCATGCCCTGAATGTGAAAGGGTCTATCAACCAAAGGTCAGCTGGATCAACAGCTTCAGCTGAGTCTCAGCTCAGCTCCTTGTTAGCTGCACCCTGGTGGCTTAAGCTGCCTCAAATGTTAGACTGTGGCTGGTTTGGGCCTGTACAGATGCACACCCACCACCGCACCATAGGTGCCCAGTATTCCCATTTTGAAGTCTCTATTCCTTCCACAATGCCTCTGCTCTCTGTACCATCCTCCCCAACCTAATCCTATGTAGCATCCTTCTCAAACCCTATACTTTTATCTCCAACTCCTACCATTCCCAAAACAACCACATCTGTCTCTGCTTGGAGGGAAACTCTCTCTTCCCTCCAAGCCAATACTTCACCTGTCCAGCCAGTATCTCCACTACTTAGAAATTTCAAAGCACATTGAGGTGGAAAGGGCCCCAGCAAAGGCCACTGGGGGTTGAGAGTCAGGAAAACCAGTGCAAGGAGTAAGGAAAGATCACAGACATTATTAGGGAAAAGCCACAGAGAGTACCCGAGGAGATCCCAACTTGGAGAGTCAAAGAGCTAAAAGACTAACTGGACTGATGCTGAACACACAAAGCAAGGCTAAAACCACATGAGAGGCCAAGGTAACACTGAGGACAGTGAGGATAGGAAGACTCTAAGTACAAGCACATAGACAGAAGCGGTCAGAGTGTGGTAGAGAAAAGTGCAACTATAGTCCATGGCTTTCCAGGATGTCAAAAGCCTGGGAGGTTCTTATTGAGAGAGATGGACAGATGTGATGTAAGAGACCCAAAGATTTAGAAATGCACTACCAAGACCAGACAATGGCCAATGGCTCAAGAGTAACTGAGTTTCAGTGAGCCACACAAAACCAGATTCTTAGGTAAGACAAGCAGCAAATTAGACAAAGCTGAAAAGAGAATTAATGACCTTGAAGATAGATCTGAATACATTATCCAGAATACAGAACAAAGAAACAGAGAAAGGAAAAATATAAAATGAGGTTAAGAAACACGAAGAGACTCCTGCAGCAGGGATGAGATATCTGTCCTGTCTCTATCCGACAAATGGAAGCATAGAAAACATCTACTCTTTCTTTCTTTGAAACAGGATCTTGCCTTGTTGATCATGCTGGCATCAAATTCTCAAGCTCAAGTGATTCTATGCTTTCTGATAGCTTCATGCTACTGTACCAGGTCAGAAACACAGATTTTAAGACAATGGATGACAGACATTGCAAAACAGTAGTCTGAGACCAGAGTAACCAACCAGGTGACCACAGTCACATTTTCTGGATCTACATAGGTAGAGAGCTACCGCAGGTCAGTTGAGCCAAGCAGAGTTCAGAGAGGCCAGGGCAACATAGCAGAAACATGAGAACTCTGTAGACAAACAACGTCAGAGACCTGCACAGCATCTCCAAGTGTCTACTGACACCGCACTGCACATCTCTGTAACTGAGAGACCGGGAGAAGATCAGCTGAAAGGAGCTTTGTCTGGACTCCACTGTGCATGAGCCTGGGCAATTTTGTTCACACCACATCACATGATTTCACTTCAGCCTTGGTTCTGAGCACACACATTCACACTCAGACATTGTGAATGCTGCCATGCTACTAAAAGACCAATAAACACTGCCCAATGTTTAGATTTGAGACTTGTGTGTCGAGTGAGAGTTTTTTTATCATGCCTACAAAGTTTTCTACTCTTCCATAAACATAAATTAATTACAGAAAGCATACTTTTAATATTTCTGTACCTTCATTTCTTAGCATTTAGGTGTCAAAGTGGTCTATTTCTGGATTGTATTATGCTAGATGTTTGGTCCTAAATATTGTTTGAGTCGTTAGCTTTAATTTCATTTAAAAAATCATTAAATAAATTTGTCTTGGGCTGGAGAGATGGCTCAGCCGTTAAAGGCTAGGCTCACAACCAAAATAAATTTGTCTTGAAATCAGAAAAGCTTATGAAGTCACTTACTGTACTCAGTAGAACCTTCTAGCATTACATTTAACATTCATTCTCTCCTACATGTGCAATCCCATTTAGAGGTCAGCTTCAGGGTGGTGTTGTTTGGGACATCTCCCCTGACACATCATGGATGCTCATAGATACTTGAACGTGTGGATAGAGAATCAGGACTTAACCCATAGGAATACAGGAAGTCAGGAGATTTCTTGTGTGTTGGTACAAGATAGAGAAACAGATTGGTAGAACAGAAAAGAGGCCAGGAAATTGCACTGTATGCAGAGGTAATATGGCACACAGACAAGCTGAGGTGCAGACCCTTAAGAGACACCAGTATCTGATTACACACATAAGGAAAGTGACTCTGGACCCATTCTCAACAAATCTGAGAAGACAAGATTACCTCCAGATGAATGAGCACTTGCCTGCAGAGGGCAAACCTTTAGTGTAAGACTCATTGGACAGCATCACTGTATTCCCAAGGCTGGGAAGGATTTGTTCACATACAAAAGAGAAGCATCATGAAGGGAAAAGCTAACAAGCCCCCCTGCTGGAAATTAAACATGAAAGACAAGAGAGAGAGAGAGAGAGAGAGAGAGAGAGAGAGAGAGAGAGAGAGAGAGAGAGAGAGAAGCAAGTTATGAATTGGGAAGCTGCTAGCTCATATAGATGGCAAATGATCGTACAGAGTAAGTACACAGAATGGAAGAAGGGAGGGGAAAGACTTCTACCTCAGTGAGGTGATAAATCTCACAAATACTCAGAAAACTAAAGGAAGATGTCAACGCAAGGTACTTAGTGGCATGAGATTCGGGACACATGACCAACGCAGGGCAGTGAGGGAGAAAGCGGGCACCCAGGTATTTAGTGTGTGACTCTTTAAGCTGGGGTTTATTATTTTTCTGCACACGTGACAATTTTCTAAGAATAGATCCCATCCTTCTGACCAAAGAAGAGTGAGTTGAAAAATATGATTGAAATCTGTCTTCTTTTTGCTTTGCCATTGTTTTTATCTTTGCTCTCAGCACTCTCGTCGGTGGCACTTGCTGAAAGATAAACAATTAGACATTGTTAACCTGTGATTCCCGAAAGGAGTCTGGTGACTGAACAGTTGCATGGACAGGACCAGTGAGAAAGCTAGGAATCCCAACACAGATTTGCATATCAAGGCTTCCTAATAATATACAATATCCTTTATCATTAAAAATGTATTAGTTAATGGTCTCAGGGATGTTAGTTTTCATATTTAATAAGAGGATCTGGATTGTCTGAATCTGAGGTAAACTGTGATCAGGGGGACAACCTGTTTTCTCCTATTTCTTTGTCCCAAAAAGTGACTGTGGGCACTGACCAAGTTCTGAGCCTAGTGATTCACCACTAACTTAGCTAAAACCATGAAATTGCTGACCTTCATCCCTGGTAGGGATCACACCTCTCTACAAAGTTTCTGTTCAGTGTTCTAATAAATCTGCAATTCCAGCACCTGTTTCAGATCTTAGGAACCCTAATACTGTGTTTATTGGGGTAGGAAGGTGTTTCTTTTAAAGAGCTGAAGGATTAACAGAGGAAAACATCAGCAAGACATGGGGACTACTAAGGATGTGAATCGGGAATCCACTTTGCAAACAAAAGGGGTAGTGGGATTTTTAACAGTGTCCCATGCTTCCCAACCTAAGGGGTTATAACCAGGTAACCCTGAGAGGAGTCAGGAAAAATTAGAGGCTTTTGTTGAGATTCTCTAAAATCCAACCTTGGATTGGGCACAAAAGTCCTAGCAGACTGCCCCATGCCTAGGGACTAGGATGTTGCCAGTGTACAGTAAGTATCTCAGGAGACACAAAATGGGGACTCTTCTTAAGGGATGGGGTCCACAATACATGTAGGATTCAAGGTTAGCTCTGCTTTACCTCCGATGAACTCTGCTTTGACCTTGACTCCTCACTTGTGCAGAGAGAGAGGGGTTCTGAGTTCCCTTGACTGACCCTGACCGTTTGAAGATAAGGTCACTGACTCCTTGTGTCTGCAGGATCTCCTCATTGCCTCCATGGGCAGCAACTCTCATGGTCTCAAAACTCAACCAAGTCAGAGTCCAAGAATGAGGCAGCCATGTATTTGGACCTGTGTTCCCCCGGGACCATGGATACCTAGAGGTCAACAGGATGAAACCATGCATAGGGGGAACCCAGAGCAGTGTGGCTAGTTGGCCCACCCAGGTGCAGTACCTGCCACATAGGCAAAGTTGTACTTGTTCTCCCCTAGTATAGAGAAACACTGCCATCCCCTCAGCAGTAGGGACCACATCCTGTGCCAGCTGCTCTCACACAGCATTTCTAGTGAGATAGTTAATAATACTTTTTCAAAATGGCCAGCAGGATACAGATAGAAATCTTTGCATGGAGATGATTTTTACAAGGAAACAGCAAACCCTGGTTACATAGAAAACAGGGGCCTGAACACAAAGATGGGGCTGAGACATCCGATAGTGATCCCTGATAGCAGGCTGGAAAGGTGACTAAGACAGAAGAAACAATAGCTGGGAAGGTTCTCAGATTTGGTGTTTCTTATAAAGTCACAATGGTAAAACCTTTGCAGTGAACCATGCTGATGCTGAGGTGGGTCCAAGGAGTAGAGGTTATGCATAGCCCTCAGGCAGGTGGGAGAGCCAAGGGAAGCTTCATTAGGTATCTTCTCCCTAGCTGCCCTCAGTCTTGAATTGTACAGAATATCAGGTGTTCTTTGTGATATCAGTCCCTGATGATACCCTATTCTGACCCCAAGACTGTGATCGTACCCTTTCTACTCTCCCTAGGCCCTATGGCCTCTGATTGACAGGATCCAAGGCATGTGGTCTCCATAGCTCCTAGCACAAGCAGAGAGGGTGCTGACAGCCTAGAGCTGTCCATGGGGGAATCCTACAGGGCCGCTTTGCAGAAACTCTTTTCAACCTGCCAGGACCCTGCCTCTCTGGTACCAAGAAAGACCTATTATCCCTGGGGTTATTCAGTCTCTGTCCCCACCACCAAGTTGTTCTGTCTACTGTTATTTACCTAGGAAAGCCTCACACAGCTGTTCACATAGAGCCCCCAGAGTCCCTGGCTGTGTGGAGAAGTTTGAATCTTTTCTGATCTCTGCACACTTCCTAACAATTTGAGGAATGTTGGAGGTCTCCTGTCAGAATGTAAACAATACATTATCCCAGCTTCAGGAAAGGTCAATGACCCTCACATAGAACTACAGCCACTCCTGTGTCTTGGATCTCATAATAGTACACAGCCAGCTTTTATACACAGAAATCATAGATCTTTAATTTCAGTATCTAGTAACACTACCACTTCTAGTCTTTTCCTCTGGTGTTTTCCTCCTCTTCCCCTTGAGTCTGGGTGAGTCTTGCTAACAATGTAGGTGTTTGATTTGGTTGTGTCAATGACATATGACGACTTCCTGAACCCAAGGAGTCCTGATACTTATCTGTCCTGAGGAGAATTGTATGGATGCCAAGGGATGGATGTTCTGTGGAACATCATACAAAAACTACAGGGGAAGGTTTTCAGGAAGACATTCTCAGGGAAGAAAGCAAGGTAATCTGGAGACTCAATTCCATCAAAAGAATAAAAGTTTCAGTAGACATATCCATGTGAGGGGCACAAGATCCACTGAGAGAGAGGCTGGTGGGAGGAGACAGATCCACTCTCTGTATTGTTATAAGTGCTTACAGAAAAAAATAATTCCTGAAGGAGCAAAGTCATGAGTATCTTCACTTCTTACTTTAAAGGACCAGGGTAACTCCATTGCTGGTCAGAAGCTCGGCAGCCTCAGCCTTGTTGAAGACATAATCATGATCTTAAGGAGGAAAACTCTAACCATAGACTTAGAGTTTGATAGGAGATAGACAAATGGATTCTGCAGAAAAACTTAAGAATTTGAATCCAAACCCTCATGAATGCAAGATTCATTGTTTTCTGCTGAGGGTTGATCTATATCAAGGGAATCTAATCTACTCTGTGATAAGAAAGTTACTGGTCACTGGAGGCCAGATGCTACTCAACTTACTCCTAGATCCAAATATAGCTAGACTAGGAGCCAGCCTGAGATGATCCTGGAGCCTCTACCTGAATTTCCGAGTCTCAGGAGTTCAGCCACCTTCAAGAAGAAAGAAGTCTTGAAAGAGGAGAAGTGAGTGGCTAATAGGAACAAATGACTAAGAAAGGGTAGGGTAGGTATAACTGGAAACAATCCCTTAATTCTGGGCTGTCCCTCACAGGTTCATGAGGAAGTTTAACTCAACAACAGAGAATAGGTGAAGACCTACAATTGTCCTGAGGCCTAAGAAGGGACTTAGGACACCAGACTTTCCTACAGACCCCATCCTGGAATGGAGCAAGAAGCTCCCTTGTAGCGTGGACTTCAAGAACAGGTCTAGACACACCTGGAAGTGTGGGAAAGCCTGGAGGTTACCTTAGCTTTGCTAGTCTCTAATCCAGTCTCTAGAGGAATTTTCACAAAGTCAGTAGGATTCTCTCACATCTATACAGACTCAAAACTTGGGTCATCTGAAAAGCCCAGCACCTAGATCATCTAACATGTAGGATAAGGTATACATCTTAGATTTTTATGTCCAAATATTTCTCTCTTGCAAAGGCAAACAGATGAGCCCTACATGCAAGACTTCCAACACGCCATTAGCTTCTCCCACATCTAGGGATCCTTGCCCTTCCATCCATGCCTCATCAGTTAGTTAGAAATAATGTTAAGAAGTCAAATCCAAAGTCACAGGATTCCAACCATTTAACAAGCACAGGTGAATCTATTTTACAGCAGAATATACGCACAAGATTATGTTTGGTTCAAATAATACTTTTCCCTATGACCATTTAAGGAACAGGAAAAAAAATGGGAAATCAGAAACTTCACGATCGATCTGAGTGGTCCTCACTAGAAAAATCATTCTTTTCAGGCTTGACTTGGACTTTCACTATGGGCATCTCAGATTAATCTCTTACCCAATAGAGATTAAGAGGATTGCAAAATACAACAAACTTTATGTCAATAAATACTATTCATACCAACAAACTACTTAGCTTAAATGAAACAAACAAGTTCCTAGAAAAATACAAATTACCAAAACTGACTCTAGAATAAATAGAAGTAGAGTACACTTATAAGTAAAGTACAGGAGCAATAATTTAAATTATCCTGTAAGAAAAAGCTAGATGGCTTTATTGGTTACATTCTAGCAAACATTGGAAGACTCATTCAGACACTCATCAAGAAAATAGAAGAACTCACTAACAGAAAGGAAAAGCAGAGTTAAGTATCTTTCATAAATATAATATCAACAAACAGTGTCGGCAAGATGCTTCAGCAGAGAAAGGCTTATTGCTGCACTAACAGCCCAATTTCTATCTCCAGGAGCCACAAAACAGAAGGGAAGAATCGATTCTTACAAGTTGTCCTCTGATCTCCACCATGGCACACACATAACTGTATGTATTTGTACATACACACACACACACACACACACACACACACACACACACACACCAATAAATAAATAAATAAAAATGTAATAAAAACCAACAAATTGAACCCAACGACACATAAAAATAGCCCAAGGAGGATTTAAGTCCTAGAATTCAAATGTTGGTTTAACATTCAATACTTAATGAAAAATGTCACTTATAAAGTAAAAAAGAAAGGAAGGAAGAGAAAGAGAGAAAGAAAAAGAAAAGCAAAGGAAAAAATAACCAACCCCAAAACCAAAACAAAAGCCCTGAAGTATATACCATCATCTAAATAGACTCAGAAGATTAAAAAAAACATTAAGTACTCTTTCATACTCTATAAAATAAGAACAACTCTATAAAATAAGAATAGAGAGAGAATTTCGTCAGTTTGAAAAGGATGTCTATATAAAGGCAAGACCTCACAAAACGCTTAAAGATTAAAGATCGATGGGAAGTTTTCCTTCTAAAACTAGAACTAACGCAATACACACTCATGCTTTCATTGATCTCTGTACTAGAGATTCCACTCAACTCAATGCAACAAAACAAGTAAAACCATATTTGTTGGAAAAGGACTAAAACTGTATTTTCAGATTATCTTCACATACAAAATTCTAATAAATCTACCAAAAATACCCCTAAAATGAATTACCTAGTTTAGCAAGATCACAAGACTTATATTTTAGAATCAAATATATTTTCGTATAGTATGGACAATAAAAATTAAGAAAATCACAAACATCTTTAGAAGAAAAATCTTTGTTACTTTGTGTTAGGTAAATGTTTTATAATGTTAAAATCACCACTTTAAAAACAACAAATTAAAAAAACAACAAATTGACAAACTGGACTTCATCAAAACTAAAAACTCTTACACTTTAAAGTCACTCGTGGGGAAGAATGAAAAGATAATATAAAGACCAGACTATACATGACTTTGTACTTAGAATATAGACAGAATTTTTAAAACTTGACCAGAAGTCAAATCAGCCATTTTGTAAATGGGTTACAGGTCTGAGTAGATCTGTAGATAGGCCAGAAAAAGACGCTCAGCATCCAACAGTTACAGAGCTGTCGATTACAAAACATAATGAGGTTCCATGTCATACTCACTAAAATGAGCACAATAAAAATGACACAGTAACAAGTGTTGGCAAAGACATAGAGAAATTTGAGCCCTCATACATTGCTAATGAGAATGCGAATTGGAACAACCATGTGGAAATAAGGGTTAGTAGTTTCTCATAAAGGTAAACCCAGGGGACTGGAGAGATGGCTCAGTGATTAAGAGCACTTACTGCTCTTGGAAAAAGACCCAGGGTTAGTTCCCAGTAACCACATGGCAGCTCACAGCCATGCATAACTCCAGTTCCAAGGTTCCAATGCTCTCTTCTAGCCCTCAAGGACACCAGGCTCACATGGGTGTACATAGCCACATGCAGAAAACTTGAACCTTTGTATCCTTCCTTAACTTCATGTCCTCATTAATTCTGGTAATAATGAGGTACACTACCCATGTGATACTTTGTCCGTGAAACTCAGATAGGCTTGTAACCTGACTGGCTAGAGTCAGGAGCATCTTGTCACTGTCTCCGTTTACATGTCCTGCCCCAGGACCCAGCCATGCTTCATGCAAGTTTCTCCAGTGTGAGTGACACCTCTAAAAGCTACCCTCCTCCAGCCCCGAGGAACACCTTCTTTGCAGTATCACCTAGAAGCCAAACAGGTAGAGCAACCATTTCCAACCTCACCTGGCTCTGTGGAGAACTGGCTCTCAGTCCCCCATTCACTCTGTAGCAGAGCTTAGCTCTTCCTGACCCAAGCCAGTGTTTGAAAGTGAGCATGCTGGGACCCTAGCTAGGAGAACATAGGGTGAATGTCATAAGACCATGGCAGTCCATGACCTCGGCTGACCTCCCTTACCTGCTGTGTTGCAGAAAGCAACTTGTTCCTCTATAGCTATAAGTGGATGGTACCTAGAGTTTCTGTGTATCATATGGAGCTCATAGGTGCTATAGGCAGACTCCCTGGGTGTTGGGCATGGCATGGACTGCCTTCCTAGTCCCCAAGCTGAAGAAAGGCTGATGTTCACAAAGGCTGGTCCCATGTTAGTCCAGCACCAGCCATGACTTCCTTCTGCTGCCTTGTGCACTTGAGGTCCATGGTATCTAATCAAGAGTTACCAGGCCACACTGTAAAAATTCAGGCATGACTCATATGGCCTCCACAGCAACTCTCACACTGCTTGCTGACAGCCAAAGTCAGAAAACAGTCATCTGCTGGGATTCCCAGGCCCCCTCTGAGGAGGGAAGAAACTGAAATTCAAAACACATCAGGGTGTGGACACTCCTGCCTCCTTGGCTTGACTCACCCAGCTCTGCTTCCAACCCCCACAGAGCTGTGAGGTCCAAAGAGCCATAGAGCCACCCAGGGTCAGGAGTGGCTACCTCCAGAACCTTGGTTATCAAATATTTTGGAGCTGCTCTGCCATAAAGTGAAGCTAGAGCCCACAAGGGCAACAGGAGTGTCCTAGAGACATTCCTGGACTTTCCAGGGCACCAGCTCAGCACTTAAGATGCAAAGCAAGTAAGAGCTCTTAGAGAGGTCACATGATCCCGAGTGTCCTGTGCAAGGCATAGAAGTAGAATTAAACTTTTTTTAAAAAAATTAAAAACAGAAAAAATACTTTCTAAATATATAATAACACACACATATAGGAGCAGTTACAGATGAGAGTTAATGAAAAGGAAAAACAAAGGTGAAAAGGAAATGACCAGGGGCCAGGAAGGGCAACAACAGCAGACAGACATCAAGAGCAGAGATGATTGGCGAAGAGATGTAATTCTTAGAACCCAGTCGTCCTGGTCTGGTTTCTATGATCGTAATAAACACCATGCCCGAAGGAAACTTGGAGAGGAAATAACTTATTGCACTTTGCTGGTTACAGTGCATCGTAGAAGGAAGTCAGGACAGGAACTCAAGACAAAAGCAGTGGACACAAGAACTGAAGCAGAGACCATGGAGGAACCATGGCTTGCTCTCCATGGCTTTTTAGTTTTTTATTTTTGTTTTCTTTATACAATGAAGACCCCACCCTGCCCAGAGTGATACCACCCACATTTTGCTGGGCTCTACCAATTGTTAGTTGAGAAAATGCCCCCATTGACTTGCCTACAGACCAATCTAATGGAGGCAGTCTCAGTTGAGGCTGCTTCACTCCAGAAAGCTCTAGTTTGTATCAAACTTATGTAAACAAACAAACAAACAAACAAATAACAAAACCACAACACCATCAATCGGCACACGAACCCAGGAACATGATCACTTGAAGCCACACAGATCAAGAGCCCCCGGTGTGAAATAATTATAAAAGTTCTGCTAATCAACTAAAAGGGAGCTATGGTAGACACGTAGTGAAACCCCTCCAGATTCACAGATAAGGAGGAGCAAAAACCAGACTCCAGAAAAGTCTTGACCAATTCAGGAATCTCAACTGCTCAGTGCAAGGAGCAAAAGAGCCAAGTCATATTCAGAGTAGCCCTGGGCTGCCGTAGTTTCTGACCTCAGGGTGGGGGTGGGGGACACTCAAGGGCTAGAAAAGAGGCTGGGCCCCATGATGTCAATATAAAGCCAGGAAGATCTTTTCCTTTAAAGTCACCTCTGTAAGCTCTTTTACTATATGCTCCTATTACTATGTGTGGCGTTGTTGTGGGTTCTCCCTTACAGTTCATTTTGTCTTCTCTTCTGTTGCTTTCAGAGCCGGCTCCTTTCCTCTGTGCCACCTCATCCCTTCCTTAGTTAACACAGTGGCTTACCTACAAAGCAAGCAGAGGCGTTGTTGAGAGTCGATGGTGCATAGGGACAATAGAATGCAGACCTACTTCTAGATACTCATTGTTTTTAGATGCACAACAGACAACATGGCCAACTATGTTCTACATCGGAAGCAGTCTGGGTCCTCTCCCTCCTTGGCACACTATTATAGATACAAATGGAGACAAATATATTATTGACAGTTCTCTCTCTCTCCCCTCTCTCTTAAAACTTGCTTCTCACTCTATTTCTGTCAAATAACATTGTTTTAATTCATGCTTTTAAGCCAATGTGTTATTGTACCCATTACAGATAGGGTACTTCTTCAACCATTTATTTACTCACTGATAGTATTATAACTTATAAAAGAAAGCAGGCTCATAAAAGGATGTTGAAAAAAACTACTCTTCAGAAAGGCTTTTATTAGAATTATAAAAATGGGCTCATGGTTATAGGCAGCCATGATGAGGCCCTGAAGTGGGAGGGCATTAGGGAAGATAGTCATCAGTATAACAAGGTGTATGCCCTGAAGGGAAGAAGCAGTCTCAGTTCCTTTCAGCCCTCAGGATTTGGAGAGTTACAACATTGTGCTATAGATGTCCAGAAGGAAGAGATGGGCTGTCACTCCAGCAGGACAAAGGGAATGTTTTTGTTCTTCTACATCTATGAGGGGATTAGATCCTATACTATGCGACCTAGACTATGTGCTGTGAGTCACAAAGTATTGATAAAAGTAGAACTATAATTGAAGGCCATCTTACGTCTGGGAAGTAGGAATTTAGTGGCAAAGGGAAGGAAGAGAGCTTAGAGCCACAAGGCCAAAACGGGCTTACCAGCTCTCTGGAGAGAACTTTAAGGAGTGGGTCCTGATTTCTGGGATCTAACAGATAGGATACATATTGTTTTCATTTTTTTCTTGTCTTGAATGTTGAAGCACATTTTCTCTGAATACAGAATATTAGGTTATCAGACTAAGCTAGAGGGTAACATCAGATATTCTCTCTCAATTTCTATTTTATTTCTGACCTAGAAGTTTTCACTGAACCTAGTATGTATTAAGTTGGCTAGGCTTGATGGTCAATGTGCTCCAGAGACCTACTAGTCTTTCCATTGACCCTTAGCACTGGTTACAGATACACCACTGGGTTAGCTTGTATATGGTACCAGGATCCAAACTCAAGTATTCAAGCATATGTGGAAGGTGCTTTACAAACCGTCCCCTCAGCCCAGCAGGTGACATTTTTTTAGAATGTCATCACTCTCTCCTGTGCTGCATTTCTGAGAAGTTAAAAATCATCTTATTGCTGCTTCTCTGTATATAATGTGTCATTTCCCCTGGTTCCTTTAAAGAGTTTCTCAATATTTGTATTCTGTAGTTTCACTATAGTGTACTTACGTGTGACTTACCCCTATTTGTCCTAATCAGCAATTCTATTTAAATTCTATAGGCTTTGTGAATCTCTAAGTTTCTATTTTTACCAGATTTGACCATCTGAAAGCAGTTTTTCTTCAATTTTTTTTTTCTGAGGATCAAACTCAGGCTCTCATGCTGGTAGGGCAAGTGGTTTCCTGACTCGTTTTTATCCGGCAGCTAACCGGTTCACTTTAATGACTGACTCTCTTTGCGGCGAGGGATAGCAACAGCTCAAACTGAAACTGCCCTTCTATAGAAAGAAGGGAGGTGTTTAAGACGCAGGAAGCTCATAAAACCTACCAGATTCAGGAAGCTCAGAGAATTGCAAGACTCTTAAGGCCCATCCCCCAAGGTTATATAAACAGTGAACTATTGCTGGGGAGAGGAGTCTATCTTTGGTGGAGCCAAAATCTACCCTGAAAGTCACACAATACAGTATTCCCAAGGCAAGCAGACCAACAGGATACCCATATCCACCTACTCTCTGCTTACTTATGTCTACAGACACATTATTATAAAGACCCCTGGAAGTCCAAAGTCTTCTGGGCTAGACAGCAGTCAGAGGTCAAAGAGGAGCTGAGGTTGCAGTTCCAGTCCCCTAGCATTAGCTGGCAGAATACCTTCATCTCTGAAAAACTCTTTTCTTCTCCTTTAGACACTCAGTTGATAGAATGAAGCCCAATCACACTGTGGATAGTCCTCTGCTCCCTTCAGTCACAGTTTAAATTTTAACCCCATACAAGACATATTTTCATGAAGCATCTAGAACAGAGTTTGACCAGACGATGAACACTGTGGCCCTGGCAAAACTGTCACATGTAACTGTCCACCCAAGACTGACTTTCAGCTGTACGTTCTGCAGTGATCGAGTCAGTGGTCAGTTGGGGTGTTGGATGGGCTGTCTTGGGAGTTCCTGTCCCCAGATATCCCCTTGCTTTCCAAGTCTGAACGTTCTGAACTATTTTCTGTGGTTCTTCAAATCAATAAGACTAGTCTTCTTTGTTTGGGTGTTTTGTTTTGTAGTTTGGGGGGTTGGTCCACAAATAAAAAGCCACAAAAAAACCGCCCAAGATGTCTATTTACCACGATGCTTTTACAAGAGTGGGCTTCTCCAGGTTCCTTCTCCTTCCAACACTATCAAGATTTTGAGTGCTCTGTGCTGAGCTGAGTGTTGTCTGAGAGAAACCTGCTCCTTTCTTTAGAGGTGGGAAGTAAGAATTATACCACTGCGAACAGATGAGCAGTGAGACCTGTGCGTGTACCTTAAACAGTCCAGTCCCTGAGCGATGAGAGGATTCACAGAAACGAGAGTGATAAATCAATGTAATGTGTTGCTGCTTCCATTTTAGGTGTTATGTTGAGATTGGTTCCCCAAGAAACATCCCAGTGTTCGCTCCACTCTCCTACCAGGAGTTGACATGCATTTTTAGTTTCCTGTGGCCCTGTGGAAATTCCATTGCCACTATAACGTCTCTACTGGAGATGCGAAATGTTTTCATGTTTTTTTTTTTTCTATACTTGATTTTTTTTTTATTTACTGTGTGACAGTTCTCCGTTCTATTGAAAATGTTCTTTTCTTATACAATATATTCTGATTACGGTATCCCCTCCCTCTAATCCTCCCAGTTCTTCCCCACCTCTCCCGCCCTCTGGATCCATTCCCTTTCTATCTCTCATTAGAAAAGAAAGGGCTTCTAAGAGTTAACAACAAAACATAAAAAATAAGATACAATAAGATGAAACAAAAGCCATTACATTAAGGTTGGACAAGGTAACCCAACAGAAGGGGAAGGACCCTAAGAGCAGGCACAAGAATCAGAGACCTGCTTATTCACACACCGGGGTCTCACAAAAATACTAAGCTGGATGGTGTAATGCAAATGCAGGGGATCTGGTGAAGACCCTTGTAGGCCCTGTGCTTGCTGCTTCAGACTCTGCAGTTCATTAAAGTCTCAATCCATTGATTCAGGGGGCCTAGTTCTCCTGGTGTTGTCCATCCTCTCTGACTCTCAGACTCCTGCTTCCTCTTCCATGGGGTTCCCTGAACTCCGAATGGAGGATTTGATGGAGACATCCACTGAGAGGGATGTTCCAAGAACTCCCTCTTAGCATAATGTCTGCCTGTGGGTCTCTGCTTGTGTTTCCATCTGCTGCAAGAAAGGAATGATAATTAAGTTACAATCCGTAGACCCAGAGAGGTTAGGTATAAAGGAAGGGAGTATGGGTGACATATGGCCGGTGCTGCAGGAAGAAGTTTCCCTGATGGTGACTAAGAATCGGATCTATGACTATAGCAGAATGCCATTAGGAGTCATTTTATTAATTATTTTGTTTTACTCTAGGTTTCTAGGTTCTATATAGTCTCTGGTTTTTGGTCACCCAAGCAATGTTGGTTCTGTTCCGTGGAATGGCTCTTAAGTCAAATCAGACATTCGTTGGCTACTCACATAACTTCTGTGCTACCATTGCTCTAGAATATCTTACAGGCAGAGCAAATCATAGGTCAAAGGCTTTGTGGTCGGGTCGGCATTTTTATTTTTCTTTAGGTAGCCTGCATAGTACCTTCCCACAGCAAAGACACTAAACTGTAGAGGGGAAGGCTCCAGGTAGGTGCCATACTAACTTCTCTATACCCAATGTGCTGTATGGGTGTTATCCTCAGCAGTGGGGCCCTACTGTGGTTTTTCATACAGCAACACATTGTATTAGCAACAGCCTTGGTTGTTTGGAGATTTTCATGGGACTTTCTTGGCCAACAACTCAATTGAATGCAACTCAGTCCTGGTACTGGAAGCCTTGTTTGGTGACAAGAGATGGCCAGGTAGGATTCCCTTCCCCCCTTTATTAAGAGATCTCATTAGGATAGCCTTCATATATTTGGGGATTTTCCACTAGCTTTACATACCATCCCTTAAATCCCTCTCAGTTCCAACATTCTCTTCCCTCATTCCCTCAACCTTATCTTCCCTCCCCCTCCCCACCTGACCCTCCCACTCCTATCCCCACTTTTCCCCAGTCCACCCATAAAAGCTATTCTATTCCCTACTTTCAGGGAGAGTCATATGTCTCCCCTGCTCTCTTTCTTTATTCCTAACCTCTCTGGGTCTATGGATTGTAACTTAATTATCATTTATTTAATGGTAAATGTCCACATATAGATGCATACCATATTTATCCTTCTGGTCTGTGATTTGAACTCAGGACCTCAGGAAGAGCAGTCGGTGCCCTTAACCACTGAGCCATCTCTCCAGCCCCATGAATTTTTTTCTAGTTCTATTTACCTGCAAATTTCACGGTGTCACTTTTTTTTAAACAGTTGAGTAATACTCCATTGTGTAAATGCATCACATTTTCTTCATTCATTCTTTTGTTGAGGAACATCTAGGCTATTTCCAGTTTGGGACTATTATGAATAGAGAAGAAATGAATGTGGTTGAGTAAATGACCTTGTGGTAAGAGGAAGTGTCCTGTGGGTATATGCCCGAGTTGGGGTAGATTGATTCCACACTTTCTGCCATATTGATTTCAGTAGTGGCTGTACATGTTTGTACTCTTACCAGCAATGGATGAGTGTGCCCTGTCACTTATGGTACTGATCTTAGCTATTTTGACAAGGGTAAGATGGAATCCCAAAGTAGTTTTGATTTGCGTTTCCCTAATGGCTAAGGATGTTGGGCATTAAAGTGTTTTTCAATCATTTGTGTTTCCTCTATTGAGAATTCTATTTTTAGATCTGTATCTCATTTTAAATTGGATCATTTGGTGTTTTCATATCTAGCTTCTTCAGTTCCTTATATATTTGGATATTAGTCCTCTGGCAGATGTAAAGTTGGTTAAAAAAAAGTCTTTTCCCATTCTGTAGGTTGCTGACTTACAGAATTTTTTCAGTTTCATGAGGTCCTATGTACTAATCGTTGATTTTAGTGCTTGAGCTAATGGTGTTCTGTTCGGAAAGTCTTCTCCTGTGACAATGAGTTCAAAGCTATTTCTCACTTTCTCATCTCTCAGGTTCAGTGTATCTGGTTTATGCCGAAGGCTTTTAACCATTTGGAATTGAGTTTTATGTAGGGTGATAAGTATGGATCTGTTTGCATTATCCTACACACAGATATCCAGTTTGACCACCACCATTTGTTGAAGATGCTGTCTTTTTTCCAGTATATACTTCTAGCTTCTTTATAAAAAAAAATCAGTTGTCTATTGTTGTATGAACTCATGTCTGGGCCTTTGATTTTATTCCATTGATCAATGTGTCTATTTTTATACCAGTACCATTCAGTTTTTATTACTACTGCTTGGTAGTACAACCTGAAATAGGAAATGGTAATACCTCCAGAAGTCCTTTTAGTGTTCAGGATGGTTTTAGCTATTCTTTCCCAATTTGTACACCCTTGATCTCCTTCAGGTGTATTATTGCTCTAGCTAAGACTTCAAGTATTTACTGAATAGGTATGGAGAGAGTGAATAATTTTGTCTTGTTCCTAATTTTAGTGGAACTGATACCTTATGAGAAAACAGAGGACTGGAATGCAATTTGTCTGTAGGTGTGTTTGAAAGAGAAAAATGTGAAAGACTTGGCAGTCAGTGGAGATCCTTACTGTGTAGCAGCTGGTCTTCTCCCATGGCAATTCGGTCCTAGGTCTTTTGTGCAGAAATACTCTCACTGCTTAGAAAAGTATCATCTCTGTCTTTACCACCAGAGTGAGAATGGCCTATTTCTATCTTGGGTCTGGGACATTCACAAACAGCACACATTGAATCTGTGTTAGTGGCTTCCATTAGAGTCTGTTGAACAATAAGCAGCAGTTTAAGGGTTCATGTAGTGAACGTGCAGACCAGAAATGAGGAAGGAAACCCAGCCTAGACACACCCTCTCCAGTGACATTTGGGAGCCTGAAGCAGACATCAGGGGTCCTCTTTGATGCTTAATCTTCATTGTGTACACGGCTGGATACAGAGTAAAGATGGAAACACACCTCTGACGGTGTCTTTGAGGATGTTTGGAGGTTTAACTGAGAAGAGAAGACTTATTCTGGATATTAACTTTGCCATCCCATAAGCTGAGGTTCTGGACTAAATAAAAAAGGAACCAGAAAGCTGAGCCCCAGCATTCATGTCTCTGACCTTTCTGGTTGTGGCTGCCATGTAACCAGTTGCCTCATGCTCCTGCCACCGTACTTCCCCCACCATGATGTAGTGTACTCTGAAGTCCCTTCCTTGCTTAAGTTGCTTCTGTCTGATATTTTGTCATGAAAATGAGAAAATTACCTCATACACTGCCCAACACACCTGCTGCTCACCCCCTCACCCAGTAGCCCCTATCCACCATCCCTGTCCATATCCAGAGCGCTGGCACTGTGTTCAAAGTGAAACCACTTTCTCTGGCTCAGCCCCTGGTATGTCCTAAAATCAGGGGACCCCAGGCACCTCCTGTTCTGTTTTGGACTAACCCTACTTGTTGCTTCGATACCCTATAGCAATGCAGATAGGAATGCAGGCACCTACGGATGTATGAGACTATCTTCTGCTCGCTGTGAGGTCCTTGCAGCATGAGAAGGGCATCCCTGAGCAATCTCAGAGTGGGACAGAAATAGGGTTTTTTTCCCCTCTCTGATAGTAAGGACAGACTTAATTTTCTAAACAGTGTAAATATTCTACAAAGTGTATGTGACAGCCAGGAGGAAGACCTGGGCTACATCCTTAAACATGCGTCTCAAGTTCTTCCTTGAGGTTTTATTTCAAGGGCAAGCAGAGCTTATGCCAGTGGCTTCAGCAGCTCTATATTCTGTCCTCTTATAGATGTTTTCCCTTCCCCTTCTATTTAAAGCTTAGGCCTCTCTCCAATGACAGCCTAGCTGTCCACTCTCAAAAGTATCATTTGTCCTTGGGCTGAAGCGGGAGGAGCAGAGCTCCGAAGCCCCCATCAGCACAGGAGGAGAAAGTGGTTTCAGAATAAACTCCATGTGTGTCTGTAGAGACAAGGCATCCAGGGTCTCCTAATATCCCAGACTAATTTCTTCCATTTGTCTGGATCTGACTCAGGCATTCTTAGGGAATATGTCATCCAACAAAGCGTCATTCACCAGGAAAAGTGCATCCCGTTCGTGTTTAACTGCTTCTACCCTCTGATTCTCCTTTTAATTCGCTGACATTTGAGTCATGCAAATAACAGAAGGAAGTGAGTGAGAGACAGTCGCTGCTGACCCCAGGGAGCCAACCCAACATGGCCAGTGCACCCTACCCTGCTCAAAACAGACACCCACCCTGTCTTCATAGCCAATTGTAGCCCATAGATGGAAACTTTCAGGCTCTGAAGGGCCTGTGGTTCTCCCTTTGAAGGAATTTATCATTGATTATTCACACACGTGGTATTTTGAATATGAAGAACACGTAACTCCCTAATGAGATAAAACTGAGCACAAACATGCCGTTTTGTTGAATAGCAGATAACTGCATCGGTCACGTGGCTGCACAGCACTGCTGACCTTCGTGTTCTGTGCATGTTGCAATGTGACAGGCTGTAAAGCAGTTTAAGGACATTGTTGTTTTGATAGGGAAGGAACAGAAGTCCCAGATGGGGAGTTTTCAGACATTAACTTCCATTGATGGGGTATGCAAGGCCCTCTCTCTATATATATCCACACTAGACTTGAAGTGGGACAGCCGTGGCTGCAGATTGGTACCACACAGCCCCTGGGTACGTGAATGACCTATGGATATTAAGATTTTTACCCATTAACTAAAGCAGAACCCTTTAGGGAGAAATGCCTGTGTTAACACACCTTCAAAGTTCCCTTTTCTTTTTTTAAATTTTCCAGTTATAGCCTTTTGAGGAAAATTGAGCATGCTCAGAGATGTTTCTTTCAACTCTACAACTCCATAATTTGTGTGAAGCGTGCTAAAAAGTGGGTCATCTTTCTTCCTTGAACTATGATCTTAACACAAGCACACCCAGGAATGTGCTGACTCTAAAACTATTTCTCTACCTAAATATGTGTGGGCTCCTTGAATAAAACCCCATACTTACTTTGTGTAGGGAACTACAGCTTTGAAAATAATTCCATGCTCTCCCTACCTGTTGCAGACAATCTTTCTCTAGTTTTTCATGTCTTAACCATGATTTTTTTTTTAAACTTCACACTCACCAAGATATAAATTTATGGAGCTGAGTTAAACCATGAGGGTGCTGTGTAAACCTTCGGGTTCATTTTCCTTTTTTTAAAATCTGTTATTTTATTTATTTACATTTGAAAGTTATCCCTCCCCTTTCCCAGTTTCCCGTCCACAAGCCCCGTATCCCCTGCTCCCTCCCCCTGCCTCTATGAGAGTGCTCCCCGACCCACTCACCCACTCCTGCCTCACCGGCCTAGCATTTCCCTATCCTGGGTCATGAAGCCTCCACAAGACCAAGGGGCTCTACTCCCAGTGATGCCAGATAAGGCAATCCTCTGCTACATATGCAGCTGGAACCATGGGTCCCTTCATGTGTACTCTTTGCTTGGTGTTTAGTCTTTGGAAGCATAGGGGGTTAGGGGGCTGGTTGGTTGATATGTTGTTCTTTCCTATGAGGTTGCAAACCCCTTCAGCTCCTACAGGCCTTGCCCTAACTCCTTCGCTGGGGTCCCTGGAGGACCCAATGTTTGGCTGTGTACATCTGCATCTGTATTGGTCAGGCTCTGGCAGAGCCTCTCATGGGACAGCTATATCAGGCTCCTGTCAGCAAGCGCTTCTTGGAATCAGCAATAGTGTCTGGGTTTGGTGTCTGCAGATGGGATGGTTCCCTAGGTGGGGCAGTCTCTGGGTGGCCTTTCCTTCAGTTCTCTGCTCCACTCTTTGTCTCTACATTTCCTTTGGACAGGAGCAATTCTAGATTAATATTTTTGAAATGGGTGGGTGGCCCCATCCCTCAACTGGGGGCCTTGCCTATCCACTGGATATGGTCTCTACAGGTTCTCTCTCCCCTTTGTTGGGTATTTTGGCTAAAGTTCTCCCTCTTGGGTCCTGGGAGCCTCCTGGGTCCCTGGCATCTGGGACTTTCTAGTGGTTACCCTCAATTCTCTCTTCCCCACTGCTACACACCTACTTTCAAATTTCTGACCCTTTGTACTTCTTCCCCATCTCCTCCCATATCTGAACTGGCCCTCTTTTTTCCCTCCCCCTCCTCTCTCCTTCCCAGGTCCCTCTCCCCCTCTACTTCCCAGAGATTATTCTCTTTCCTCTAGTGGATAGAACTGTAGCATCCACACTTTGTTATGATCTTCTTTCTTCTTGGGTTTCATACGATCTGTGAGTTGTATTATGGGTATTCCAAGCTTCTTTTTGGCTAATATACACTTATCAGTGAGTGCTTACCATATGTGTTCTTTTGTGACTGGGTTATCTCACTCAGGATGCTATTTTCAAGTTCCAACCATTTGCCTGAGAGTTTCATGAAATCATTGTTTTTAATAGCTGAGTGGTGCTCTTTACCACATTTTCTGTATCCATTCCTTTGTTGAGGGACATCTGGCTGTTTCCAGCTTCTGTCTAAGGCTGCTACAAACATAGTGGAGCATGTGTCTTTGTTAGAGCATCTTTTGGGTATATGCCCAGGAGTGGTATAGGTAGGACCATTTCCAATTTTCTGAGGAACTGCAGGACTGGTTTTCAGAGTGGTTGTACCAGCTTGCTAGCCCACCAGCAATAGAGGAGTGTTCCCCTTTCTCCATATTCTCCCCAGCATCTGCTGTCACCTGAATTTTCCATCTTAACCATTCTGACTGGTGTGAGGGGGAATCTCAGGATCTCAGGATCACAGGATCACAGAGACAGCTGGACTCCAAGGACTTCTGACACAACCAGGAACACAGGAGGGACAGGCTCCAGTCAGAGACAGCAAGGGCAGTTAGCACTTGAAATAACCAGATTGTGAGAGGCAAGCACAAGAACATAAGCAACAGAAACCAATGCTACTTGACAGCATCAGAACCCAGTTCTCCCACCACACCAAGCCCTGGATACCCTTACATACCTGAAAAGCAAGATTCAGACCTAAAATCTCATGAATATGATAGAGGAATTTAAAAAGGACATAAATAACTCACTTAAAGAAATACAGGAGAATACAGATAAATGAGTAGAAGCCCTTAAAAAGGAAACAAATAAATCTCTTAAAGAAATACAGAAAACACAAACAGGTAAAGGAATTGAACAAAACTGTCCAGGATCTAAAAATGGAAATAAAAACATTAAAGAAAACACAAAGGGAGACAACCCTGGAGATCAAAAACCTAGGAAAGAGATCAGGAGTCACAAATGCAAGTGTCACCAACAAATACAAGAGATAGAAG